>NC_084599.1:38624288-38821788 GCF_033807715.1 Cololabis saira
TGGGAACCGGCGGCGGTTAGCGTCCCGCTAACTTCAACTCTGCAAACAAACGCTGCCAGGTTTCACTGTAAATGCACCCGCAGGTGAAGCAAAACTGTGTTTATTCTGGTTCTGCCCTTCCAGCCCTGCAACATAGTAGGCCTCGATTTTACGATTCTAAATCGATTCTCATATTAATTCCTAAAAATTGATTCTTATGTCTTAAAGATCGATTTTTTTTTTTTTTTCATCGTTACATTACTTGGTATTTTTTTGTTTTTGCCCAAAAAAGGAATGTTTTGTTGGACACGAGAATAACTGGTGCCATGTTTTTGCCTTTAAATATGTTTAAAGGTATGAAAACATTAAAAGTTTTCAGTTATGATTGCATAAATTATATTTCATTACTTTATATACTGTCTTGGGGTTACGTTTGCTTAAAATGCTAAAAACTAAATTCTCAAAAATTAAAAACCGAAAAAGACAGAAAATTAAAAAAATTTAAACGTAATGTGGGAAAAAATAAAAGCGATTTCATCCGTCTCTGTTTGCTGGCCTGGATCTGTTTGGTAATTCTGACCCACACGATGTTTCTGAAAGCAGTTCTATCAGCATTCTGGGAGCTGATTGGTCCTTACAGCATCATCAGCTGCAAATACTTGCTGTTGAATCTCAATATAATACTAGTAGTAATATGTTGCAGAACTACAGTCATATAATTCATGCAACAGCTGAAAAAACAGTTTTAATAACACTAACACAAATGGATATCGGAATCGAATTGAAACGGATCGAATCAAATCTTGATAATCGATTTGGAATCTTAAGAATCGGAATCGATTCTTGACATTTGAATGGATCCCCAGCCCTGCAACATAGGGCCCGGGGCCTCTGAGGGGCCCGAGGCCCTCCAAGGGGCCCCATATCATCCCCCCGATCATACACAGGGTCGTGGGAGAACAAGTGTGGGAGGGAAACTTTCTGGAGAAGTGTGTCGTCTTGTTTCCTGGAGGTGATGATGCAACTCTGTTTACACTAAAATAGATTGAACTCAAGGTTGTTAGATGTTTTAAGGTCAAAGGTTGTGTTGGTGTCTTAAGTTGTATTTTGACTGTTCAGTTTGCATCAAACTCTCCCACTTCCTGTTTTCTTTCTCTCCACCTCCGTGTTCTGCTCATCGTGACTCGACCGATGAGTCCTGGAATGACGTTTCAGCTTCACGTCGTCTTTATTCAGAAGGTCAGAAGGGTTCGTTTCTAGCTTCTTCTTTGCTTGGAACACCTTTCAGAAAGACTTTAAACTGACGGACCTGATATCCTTCAATGACTTTGGTTCGATCTTGAAGGACCTAGAGCGTGAAAGCATTGGACAGTGTCTCTGTACCTGATGGTAGTTTTGTCTTCCTTAACATCTGCACTTTATATGATTGATGTGGTTACCTACTGTTAACTGGCTGTGACCTCCTATGCATCTGCACTTTATAAGACGTGGTTTTATCATTTTATTGCTACTTTGTTCCTCTGTTATTATTTTGTATTCTGTCTTTTAACCTTGTGATTTTATTTGTTTTGACGTGCGCTGCTGCCTTCTTGGCCAGGTCACCCTTGTGAAAGAGATCTTTGATCTCAATGGGCTACTACCTGGTTAAATAAAGGTTAAATTAAAAGATTCTGGTAGAGATGCACCTATCAGGATTTTTAGGGCCAATAAACGATCACCAATCTCCAAAAGCAGTATCTGCCGATCACCGATCACAGCGTGAAATCCATAAATTCGTCAATAGTGTTGTCTCATGTTCACAACACTGACATTGTATTATTAGGTATAAAAATTAGGAGATGAGAAAGTATCATGAATTTTCTGTTTTATTGCAGGCTGATGTGCAATATTTCACCCTCTAGAGACTCTTAGAGACGATTTAGACTTGCTTACAAAGAGTAAGTGTAGCTCATTAGCTTAAGCTTTCCAGTGGTAATAATTATGTACAACATGTGCAGCAACACAGACAACAGCAGACATTCACTCTCTAAAAGTTGATACAAGTTGTAAACTATAAACCTTAGTTTTCCTGTGGAAAGAGGAATTAATTCTTAAAAAAAAAAAAATGATGAATTATTAAGTTTTGTGAAAGCTTTAGCGATAGCATCCAAGACGTGTGAGGAAACTCTTGTGAGTGAAACACAACGAGAACACTAGAGCTCCAGATGTCACTCCTGAAGCGACTGACACGACTGTCGTCCTACATGAGGCTTTGGACTGTATATAGTTTGGTAAAACTCCGGCGGACATTCATCAGTGAAATAATTAAAAACGCGGCAGCGCGTACCGGTATCCAAGCAGCTAACGACGCGTTTAAACCCGATATCTTCTACAACAGAAAGCGGCTGATGATCAAGGCATATGAATCCATTACCTTACGATGTAGTTCTTTATTTTTCTTGCTGTAGTTTATAGGTCTCTGTTACGTTCAGGGGAGTTAGCGACGTTGCTCCTTTTCTTTTTCTGCCTTAGCTCATCCAACTTTGAGAACTCAATATACTCCTTCGTGTGAGAAACTTTCAAATGTCTTATCAGCTTCGTTGTGTTGAAATTCTGTTGTAACATTCCTCCTCGGGGTATTTCCTTTGGACACCTTGCAAACTTCAAATTTGTTTTCCTTTTCGGCATTGTAAAACTCCCATACCGGCGACGCCAGTTTCAGTGTTGATGTTTTGTAGAGACGGCCACGCCCCTTTAGGAGACCTGGGTCTGAGATGTGGGAACGCACACGCGGGCGGCTGTTTGTTGTTGTAAACATCATCGGATCGGCTGCTTTGAACTATTATTTTCCGATCTCCGATCAAAACCGATAGGGCCATTATCGGCCGATACCGATCAATCGGTGCATCTCTAGCTTCTGGTTCGGTTCTAGTTTCTGGTTTGGTTCTAGTTTCTGGTTCGGTTCTAGTGGGAGGAAATAAAATAAAAAAAATAAAGGATTTGCAAAGAGGTAACGCTTGAAACTTGTCTGATTGGTCGAAACAATCCAGCAAACTGACCCACGAACCCTGAGGCAGAGCTCACAGGCCCAGACGTTAATGAAAAAGATACCGCCCATCCAGTTGGATCCGGACCCTAGTGGTCAGTATAGGAACTGCATGTCTGGATCCCTGTAATAATAATAATAATAATAATAATAATTAAAGCTGCAAGCAGCGATGAACGGGTGCTCGCGCCCTGGCCGACTTCCTGTTCAGTTTCGACCATGGCGCCAAGAGACTTTTCTTTAAGTTGCGACATGATACAGTTGTGTACCGATTTTGGTGCATGCACGTCAAACCGTATTGTGGGGCTTGAGGCACAAAGTTTTCTAGAGGGCGCTGTGGAGCCATTAAGCCACGCCCATTAATGCAAACCATTAACTATCAAATTTATCGCCAGGCCTGGCTTGGTGCAACATTTGGTGACTTTTGTGGCACGTTTAGGGGAAAAAAGGCCCTCATTTTGTCGGAAGAAAAACGAGAAAAAAAAAAATCCTACAGATACAATAGGGCCTTCGCACTGTCAGTGCTCGGGCCCTAATAATACATTTGATTTATAACGCACTTTATATTTAGTAATCTCAAAGTGCTACAGTGCAGAAAAATAAAACATGACATTTTTTTAAAATATATTTAAAAACAGAGCATTTAAAAGATATAATTTGCTATAAGTTTTCTTAAAAAGGTGAGTTTTCAGGCGCAGGAGTTTTCTGTGGGAGCATCTGCCTCGATCCTCTCTCTCATTTCATAGTTTAAAACTGTTCCTTTTGAGCATAAATCTTATTTTTAACCTCCGTCTGAGCATAAAATACAAATCCAGTTCCATGCAGATGTCTGAAGGAAGCTGACTGGACCTGATAATCATCCTAAACCTCTTATTCTGCACATTTCCACATGTGGAGTTAAAAGCAGACTTTCACAATAAGAGCAGCAGAAACAATGACGGTCGCTCGCCCTCGTACCAGCTGACTCCCTCTCTCTCTCCCTCTCTCTCGGCTCGCCCGCCCTCTCACTCCATCCTGTCCCCCGTCCTGCCATTGGCCGGCTGAGCCCGGCTCAGTTTGAGCCGTCCAATCCGGCGCTGGTGGTGATGTCAGCTCCAGCTGCTGACTCACGGATCATGAGATCAGCCCTCGCCCGTCCTGGACCAGACCTGCTCACTTCCCCACACCGCTGGGCCCAGGGATGAGGGGATGAGGGGATGAGGGGATGATGTCACAGTGGTGCTGTCAGAGTATATCCCGGAGAAATGACCTCAGACTGCAGGAAAAGCTCACCGCTGCAGCGCTGCAGAGTGGGGGGGTCACCTGACCATGGGGGGGTCACCCAGTACTTGAGTTGTAAAAAAAAATCAGGGGGGATGGTGGATTTTATCATACGGGGACAGATCATTTGTGCTGATTACAAATAATATAATATATTACAAATAATAGCACTGACCAAAACACCTGCAGAAATACTGCAGGAATTACATAGCAGCAGTTAAATGCAGCCTTCTGTAAGCTTTAAATATCCACTGGGCTTACATCAAATACATCAAAACACAACAATAAAAAACACTTTTCTGAACTTATCAATATGACTCTGTCCTTCACAGGATAAGTAAAATGGATCACTGCAAAAACTCCAAATCTTAACAAGAATATTTGTCTTATTTCTAGTTAAAATGTCTAGTTTTAGTTAAAAAAAATCTCATTACACTTAAAACAAGACTCATCACTGGAAAAAACAACAATTTTCACATGTTTCAAGTAGATTTTCACTTGAAATAAGTAGAAAAATCTGCCGGTGGAACAAGATTTTTTTGCTTGTAATGAGAAGATAAATCTTGTCCCACTGGCAGATTTTTCTACTTATTTCAAGTGAAAATTTACTTGAAACAGGTGAAAATGGTCAAATAAGTCATTTTTCTGGTGTTATTTTTCTGGTGATGACTCTAAATGTTGAAATAGCAGTAAAACCACATTCATTGATGAAATGACATAAGGGATGGAAAGGGGGGATGGCAGTTTTACAGGGGGATGATTTTGACTGTTTTTATTTCAGGGGGGATGCCATCCCCCTCTCATCCCCCCTCAACTCCAGTACTGGGGTCACCTGACCATGGGGGGGTCACCTGACCGCCTCCCCAGGGACCACATGCAGAACCAGACATCAACAGACAGAAACTCCGAACCCCTGAAGTCCAGGATGGAACTGGAAATACTGCAAAGAGCTCAAATATCAACAGATGTTTTTGTAATTGTACGTGCAAATATTTACATGCTGAAACAAATCAAGTACTTCATTCACAACTAATAATAATACTAATCTGTAATACTAATCTGGCAGCACACAAACATAGACATACACACACATACATATATAAATACACAAATACACGTGCACATATATACACTGGGCCCTTTGCAGGCGTGTCCAGTTCTTCCACAGTCTTCTTACTTGTGAGTGTGAAAACAGCCAGAATCTCAACAGAAGCTGTTTGTTCTGCAGATTTACTGGAAACAAGTCGCCATCAACACTGAGATCAGTGTTATTGGGGGGGGTGGGGGCAGTTGGGGGGTTCCCTGGAAAACAAAAGCAGCCTTTTCTTTGTGTAAACTCCTCCAAGATGACTAATAATAGCAGCCGTGAGTCAGAGGTGCGAGACGCATCTGCAGCAGCCAGAGGTGGAAAACAAGCTCCGTCTGGGACGGCCGGAGGCTGGACGGTGTTCCTGCTGCTGGAGGGTTCCCGCCTGTCAGGTCAGGTGACGGAGGTTCCTGCTGCCGGAGGGTTCCCGCCCTCGGGGGTCAGGTGACGGAGGTTCCCGCCTGCCGGGGGCCGGAGGGTTCCCACCGCCAGAGGGTTCCCGCCCGTCAGGTCAGGTGACGGAGGTTCCTGGAGGATGACTTCACCTCACAGGGCCGTCGGGCCACGTCAGGCAGGAAACAGTTAGTTCGTTTCAATTTATTGTCCTTTCGGAAACTCTTTTTGCATCTGTGTCAGTCAGAATACATGGTCAAAAACAAAAAAACAGAACAATATACAAGACTGTCTCAGAAAATTTGAATATTGTGATAAAGTTCTTTATTTTCTGTAATGCAATTAAAAAAACAAAAATGTCATACATTCTGGATTCATTACAAATCAACTGAAATATTGCAAGCCTTCTATTATTTTAATATTGCTGATTATGGTTTACAGTTTAAGATTAAGATTCCCAGAATATTCTAATTTTTTGAGATAGGATATTTGAGTTTTCTTAAACTGTAAGCCATGATCAGCAATATTAAAATAATAAAAGGCTTGCAATATGTCAGTTGATTGGTAATGAATCCAGAATGTATGACATTTTTGTTTTTGTAATTGCATTACAGAAAATCACAATATTCTAATTTTCTGCGACAGTCCTGTACAAGACAATTCGATTAAGTGCAGTATAGTACAACACTCTACAATAACATAACTTAACACAATGATCCTAAAATGCTTCACACCAAACCCAGTGGATAATGAGATTAATAACGCATCTCTCATTTATTTAGCAGAGCTATACGAGAGAGTATAAAATATCTTTGGGCCCGGAGATCCGCAGAGGCGGCACCCTGCACCTCCGTCCCAGGGTCGGGCCAAGCCTCCACGGGGCCCATAGCAAAATGTGATTTTGGGGCCCTCTATTACTCCCAATAATACTGATTATTGATCATTATCACACCCACTATAAACTTATTCCATGTTTTTCCCTGTCATTACAAATACACTTGTAAAACTAGATGGAAGAACTTTTTGTTGTAGTTAGATTGTAATCCACAGGGATTAAAACCATGGAAAACAGACAACAGATTAACAAACTTGCAGAAAAATCTTTCAATTAATATTTTGCAAAGTCAGCAACTGCCCCTACTGGCCACACAGAGAAGCAACAGGTCAAAGGTCAGAGAGCTGCACAGTTGCAGCAGTGTTGTTTCCTCATCCTATTGTCAGCCTGGCATGTTTTTACCATCTATGGTTTTTAATCTGAAATGGGAGCATATTCAGCTACAAGAGCAGCCTGGGGTTGATTTACACTTAATATTTAAAGTGATATAGTACTAAGTGATACTGAGTGTCATCTACAGTGTAGGCCGACTAAAGCAAGGCAAGTTTATTTGTATAGCACAATTCAACACAAGGTAATTCAAAGCGCTTTACATCAACATTAAAGCAATAAGACACAATTAAACAGTAAATAACAAATAAAATGAAATAAAATGAAAGGAAAAGAGGTAAAATAATAAAAAGTACAAATTGTTAAAAAGTAAGGGCAGTAAATCCAGCAGGTACATCTCATTCTTAAAATGGCAAGAATTATGTTTCCATACGGTCAAAACGTACAAAGACCAGGTCAAATACAGTATTACAAAACTAATCTGTAACAATTCGTACGGTGAATTAAACCAATTTGACAATTCTGACCAAAAGAAACAAAATAATCTAATAGATCCTTTATAAACCATTTACTGTAAACACGTTATCTACTTTATTTTTGGCTTTAAATAAACTGCAACAGCAATGTGCAACAACAATTTGAAGTGGAACAACAACCATTAAGTGCAACAACAAAGTACTACATAAACTAGAACTATAATTAAAAACACTCAACTTAGATAAACAGAACCTCGTCAATATGTTCTCCATATAAGAATAGATTCAGTAGCCTACTCTAATCTGTTAACATAATATTGTTTATGTAATAATATTAATTATTGTGTTTTTGTACAATAACAAACCTTTGATAATGTAGGAATCATCACTCACACATAAAAAAATATCCTCCCTTCCCCAGTCACTACTGAGACTGAGACAAGACTACTGAGTTTGTTCTTATTACCTATTGACAGTGAAAAGAACAAAGCAATAAAAAACCAATTGAGAATACTCTATGAATGAACGGTAAAAAAGAATCATAATGTGACGTTCCACTCTGAACTGGCGGAGATCGAAAACATCGATCGACTGTACTCATAGATTTTGCAAGAAATCAGAGTTATCGTTTTACAGACTGCCGAAAAATAAGCTTAAGAGAGACAAATGTATCGCTGCAATTCACAGAAACAACTGGATTCAAGGCACCAAAACGTGGATTTGTGGTTCCCATTTTGTATCAGATAATGTTGGATTTTTGGGTAGCTAACGTTAAACGGTCAAATCATAAAGTTCGGTGTCCTCATCAATTTAATTTATAGAACAAATCCTGCCTTGAAGTCGGACCAAGCGTCAAGACTTTTGTAAGCCTTCAAGCTTTGCTTCGTGTATTTCCCCGGCTTAGAAATTAAGTTCATATAAATATCAGGAAACTGGATTCGTGGCCAAATATTAATGTCCATGGACCACTGGTTCTTGGTAACTGTACCAAATATTAATGTCCATGGACCACTGGTTCTTGGTAACTGTACCAAATATTAATGTCCATGGACCACTGGTTCTTGGGGTAACTGTACGGGTCACTGTCAAGTCCAACTGCCTTTAATTTAAAGCGACACTACGTAACTTTTCCACCTTAATATCATATTTCCAGAGTCATTGTGATGGTACATCAACTTCCAACAGGTTTAATGACACCTCTGTCATGGTCTGAGGGGTTCTGTATCGCCTTCACTGGCACTATGTAACTTGGAGGTGGATGGTAGGAACCTGCCACACTAAAAAACTACAAATCGTTACGACTTTGACTGCTTTACGGCATACGTCACTTCCCCCTCCTTCCCGATTCGCAGTCGAGATGAAAATGGGCGGGGCGTGGAGCGTAGAGCTCAGCAGAAGCTGTTGCTGTGTTGTGGCTGCAGCAGCTCCACACAACAGACGTGGGGAAAAGATCCTAATGGTTTAACTTTTCAACGGTTTCCTGCTCGGAGGCAGAACCACGGAGACCAAGTATCTGAGATAACAGAGTAAAAGAGTGAAAGAGTCGTCGGCTCGCTTTGGATCGCGGCTGTAACGACCAAACACCGGCTTCCACACAGTAAAGCCTGAATTATGGTTCCGCGTTAAATCGACGCACACCTACGGCGTAGGGTGCGTGTCGCCGCGTACCCTACGCCGTAGGCTCTGCGTCGATTTAACGCAGAACCATAAACAGCCTTAAACCACAAACACTCACACAGACCGGGGTCGGATCAAAACACGGGTTTTATTCCCCACTTCGCCAGCTAAACGCAGTTGCTGGCCAGCTCTCTGCGGTGCAATTAACCCCAATCTTCAGATAAAACTAGTTTGTTGAGGAAAAAATATTAACTCTTATTTGTAGCTGCAGAGGAAAAAAATAAGAGTAAGAAGTAAGAAGTAAGAGGGATACAAAACATGTAGTGTATGTTGTACTATTATACAAATTTATTGAAACACATGGGTCTTCAGTAGGGATTTCATATGAACCCAAACCGTTAATAATCATTATTTTCTCCATATACCGCTCCCTGGCTTCCTTGTTTAAGGTATCCCGGTAAATTCCAGTTCCTTTCCAGCAGTTTAACATCTTTTTTTTTTGCGTTCTGTCTGTTCACTTGGTGAAACAGAAAAGCGTCCCGTCTCCTATAATATATCCTTATATAATACATCCATGGTCTCCTCTCATCAAAACAAATGCAGCGAGGGGACAGGAGTTTTCCGGCAGTACGCGCTGGTGCTCATGGGCAGGGCCGTTCCTGACCCATTTGGCGCCCTAGGCAAAATATTTGCTGGCGCCCCTCCACCCCGTTCCCGTGCTGTCCCGTCCCGTCCACTACCACCACACACACACACACACACACACACACACACACACACACACACACACACACACACACACACACACACACACACACACACACACACACACACACACACACACACACACAAACAAACGGAATGGCAATTTCTTTAGGATGTATTAAATAATTAAATATATAATATGTAATAAATAAGTAATACAACAACTCAGAGCAGCAATTAAATAAAGAAACAAGTGCAAACACAAACAAAATTTCAAATAGTAAAATAGGTCAAGTAAAAGGTATTGCACACAAATAATAACAACTACTACCAATAATAACTATATACAAAATACCCTGTAAAAACCTCAATTTATCCCACAACATCTTACAATAACAATTTTAACAACAATAACAACAGCATTATAGCCATTGACCAGCTAACATGTTAGCATCGCTCCCGTTTTCCCAACAATTATCTAGATTTTCAGCAGACAATCAGAAGTAAGTTTAACAATAAAATGTGAGGATTACTTAAATGCACATGATTGTCAAGGTCAGGTGTGGAGCAGGGGTCCCAGCCTAAGGGGGGTGAAGCATTGTAGATGGGCCCTTGTGGCCTAAACATCCCCGTTAAAACATAATCGCTAAAAAAATGCCACAGATCAGCTCCTCTGACACACAACCACAGCATGCAGGGGACACGGTCAGAACTATTCTAATGAGGTTTCAGCACCATGGATTTACCAGTCCATATGTCAAACCTAATTATAACCCTAATGCAGACTTTAAAATATAAGTATCAAACTGGAGATAAAAATCTAATGACATACAGTGATGTTTATGGAAGCTCATTTCCGCCAGTAAAAGAAAAAAATAAGATGAAATCTTAGCCTTAAAAATAAAAATATCCCCATGGTAAGTCATAATTATGACATAAAAAGTCATAATTTCAACTTTTTATCTCATAATTATTACTTTCTATCTCATAATTTCGACTTTCTATCTCATAATTTCGATTTTCTATCTCATAATTATGACTTTCTATCTCATAATTATGACATTCTATCTCATAATTGTGACTTTCTATCTCATAATTGTGACTTTCTATCTCATAATTATGACTTATCGTGGGGATATTTTTATTTTTAAGGCTAAATTTTCATCTTAGCCATAGATGTCGGATTGGCTGAGTAGATCAATTCAGACACGTGTGTTCAACCTACACAACAGTTTACAATGTGCAACGTGTATTTAACACAATCAGCGTCATGACAATGTTATCAGAAATAATTAATATTATGACAGCTTACCAATGATGGTTTCATCCAGGGGTGGGCAGAAAACCACAACAAAACATATTTCCATCCACAACAAAACATATTTCCTGCTTTAAGGCTCCTTCTGATACGACAACTGGCTAAAGGCTGATTTATGGTTCTGCGTTACACCAACGCAGAGCTACGCCGTAGTGGGTGGGGGAGGGGGCGCCGCACGCGAGTGTGTTGAGGTGAGGGACCGCAGCAAAATTAACTCTGGCTGCCAGAGAGGCAGAAGGATGCAGCCAGGCAGAAATTAAAATTACAAAAAACGATTTCATTATTATTTAAAGACTTTTGGCTATATATGTACTGTTGTTGTATTCATTTCTAATTTTTCAAAAGTTTATTAAAAAAAAAAAAAAAAAAAACAGCTGGCGCCCCCTGGCATGCTGGCGCCCCTAGCATTTGCCTAACCTGCCCTATGGGCGGCACGGCCCTGCTCATGGGAAACGTAGTGTTCTTTCTGGTAAAGCACTACCGCTTTTGTCCAAAAGATGCCGCCAAACTCAGAAAAGCTGAAAGTTACGTTGTGCTGCTTTAAGCCGATAATCGGCTGTTATCCCGTCTCCTCCACTAGTTACAGCCATTTTTGCTGATGTTTTGCCACTCAGTGAGAGTAAGGGGGCTGGTCCAGTGGGGAAGTGACGTCAATGCAGACCCTCTATAGTCGTTGCAAAACTTTCTTATAGATTATATCTGTTTTAGAGTCCCATGACAATTTCCTGTCAATCACTGCCCTAGATATTTGTATTCATTTCCAACTTCAATTGGATCATCGTTGACAACCATCTGCTGACATGTCCCTCCTTTTGTTCTAAAATCAAAAAGAATATCTTTATGAGAGGAGGCCGCGCTGCCTTCAGGGCCCGAGGGAAACACTCGAGAAAATCCTCCTTTCTGCTGTTCTGCTGGGTGGTTAGCGGTTTATTAGGTTCTGTTAAGTCACAGTTGGAGACTGAAGTAGCTGAGAAGCTTCATGTGCTTCTGCTCCTGCAGCTCAGTCGACCGCAGCTTCCTGATTCTGGGAGAGTCAGCTGGTTCTCACACACACACACACACACACACACACACACACACACACACACACACACACACGCTCATGTTCCCACGCCGTCAGCTGACTGGCATCTCAGCTGGGCGTTGCTGTTTCACGTGCGTCCAACAGATTATCTCGTTACCGTCAGCCGGAGCTGGTTAAGGATCATGAGCTCGTCTTCCACGCCGCTCCGCCGGGCGCCGACCTCCTGACCTTCACCAGCCGAGCCACTCACGTGAAACAGAGAAACATTTCAAGCGTGTAACATTTGTTCAGGCGACTACGGTGGCCGACCAGGGCCAAACACACTGCAACTGCCTAATGCGTCTCAGTTAAGGAAAACGGCTTCAAGTACAGAAACTATTCAAATTCACAAACTCAAAACGAGGTACAAAAAGAGGAACGTGGTGCAAAAAACAAAGACAAATGCAGCATCATCAAACACGCTGCAAATAGAGAAACGATGCAAAGCACAAAACGATATAAAACAAGAAACAACCAGAAAAACACTTCATAACCGGTCACTACAACCGGAAGTGCTCCAAACCTGCAGGGGGCGCTGCTGACTGAACCACAGTGTTTACATCCATGGTTTAAACATACAGCGGGAACGGTAATGTGATTTTTATCTGACTATATTTATATACGATGTTTATATCACTGTACAACGCTGTACATTGTATCGTCTGGTGTAAAATATAATAAAGAAACGTTTCGTAATGGATGTAAACACTGTGGTTCAGTCAGCTGTTTGGTCTCTCTCTAAATCCCGTGTGTCTGTCCATTGAGCTGTTACGCCGAGAGCGCCCCCTGCAGGTTTGGAGCACTTCCGGTTGTAGTGACCGGTTATGAAGCGTTTTTCTTTTGAAGATGGTTTCTTGTTTTATATCGTTTTGTGCTTTGCATCGTTTCTCTATTTGCAGCACATTTGATGATGTTGCATTTGTTTTTGTTTTTTGCACCACGTTCATCTTTTTGTACCTCGTTTTGAGTTTGTGAATTTGAATCGTTTCTGTACTTGAAGCCGTTTTCGTTAACTGAGACGCATTAGGCCGTTGCAGTGCGTTTGGCCCTTGTCGGCCACCGTAGGCGACAGATGCTGCATCCGTCTGCAGGTGAGGCTGAGGAGGCGACGCTCCCCGTCATCGACCATCGATCAGCTCATCTCGCCAACATGAGGTCACATCCTCAACGTTTTCCTCGCCACGCCTTCGTCAAATTAAAATAACCATAAATGACAGAACTGTTGGCTCCCAGGCGTGGGAGAGTCCCTGTCCCGCTGGTGGACTCTTGGTGCTCTGGGCATCTGGGCTGCTCCTTCACACTAGTGTTGTTTCTGTCAGACTGTTTCAATTTTAGTTTTAGTCTAGTCTTTGGTTCAAGCTATCATTTTAGTTTTTATTATTTTTAGTTACATTCATTCTCCTTTTAGTCGTGTCAAGTTTCAGTCGACTAAAAGTCTGAGCATTTTAGTCTTATTTTAGTCAGAATTGTCCATTTTAGTCTAGTTTTAGTCAAAGATTGTATTTAGCCAAACCAATTTTACAATTCAAACAATTATTATATTATTATTATTATATTATTGTTACCTTATAGACTCAAGAATACATTCATTCCAGATACAGAAGACTCTAATTTGAGTTTACAATTTGTTTATTTTTCCGCATTTCTCCCCATCTTTTTCTTTTTCAACAACACATTGGGTTTTCTTTTCCACATCTATGTAGGAAAGTGTATCCAAAGATCTAAAGACTAAACCAGAGGAAACTACTTCAAACACGGAGATTAAGGTTCTTTATCAGAACATTTCGTCTCGTTTTGGTCAACGAAAATGAAGACACATTTTAGCAGAGTTTTTATTTTGTAATCTACATTTTAGTCTAGTTTTTATTCCTCTACAATATTGCATTATATATTTAATTATCGTTATTGTCACATGACCAGCATTTTCATTGCATCTCGTCTCGTTTTCCTCAGGTGATAAAGGTTCGTTGACGATATTCAGTCATAATTTTCGTTGATGAAACCAACTTTTCTTCACAGTCACATGACCAGGGTCTGCAGGTCTCGTGGCCCCCGTTCTGCTGGTCTCCCGGGGGTCTCTAGTCCACCTGGATCACCTGGAAACCACAGGAAGGTGCTGGAGTTCTGAACCTGATCCTGAAGTCGCGTGTGGAGGAACGCAGGACTCCTGGTGCCATCCGTCCCGCCTCCACCTCCTCATGATGACCCGGCCTTCATCATCCGAGGTCTTTATCTGCTCTCTGGGGACCTCAGCCGGCTGTCGTCATGGATACTCGTTATCAACCATGAGTTTCAGAGGAAAAAACCTCAAGATTACCCAACAGACTTGACAGCGCAGCTGCACCGATCAGCCACCAGGGCGGCGCTGTTCATACGTGATCACCGCTGTTTTCCCTGCATGCAGCGTGTTTCTGCTCTTGTGTAAGGCAGGTGTGTGTTTACACACACACACACACACACACACTTGTCTCCCTGCAGACCAGAAGGCCGTCTCCTTCCTACCTGGAAACCTGCAGGAGCGTCCTGGACCTCCGGCCCCGTTCCTGGAACCGTCCTGGACGACATCACATGGGTTTGTCCCCTGGTGGGAAGTGAAGGGGAAGAGCGTGTTTACTGTCACACACACACACACACACACACACACACACACACACACACACACACACACACACACACACACACACACACACACACACACACACACACACACACACACATTGTACGGTCACTGGGTGTGTTTTACCAGCTACCAGAGTAACTGATACACGGTCGTATCACAGTAAACTCACACACACACACACACACACACACACACACACACACACACACACACAGGGCAGGAAACCAAACTCCTGTTCGTTTGTTTCTCTCCTTTTATTTCATTTCCGTAAATAATTTGTAAAAGTGTCCTCAAGTTGAGCAGGAAACGCCGTCAGTGAGCGGCAAGACACACCTCGCTCTTCAGCCCGCTGGTCATGTGACAGTTAACCTTCACCGAGGAGGACCGAGGTCTGGTCTCTGTGGGGGGACGGGGGCAGGTCCGATGGTTCTGAAGGTTCTGAACGTTTTTTCCCAAGAAACTGGTTGTGTTTGACACCAAAGTCCTGAACTCTCCAAACCAGTAGAGGCCAGGGGCCTCATTTATAAAGCTCGCTTGCGCACAAAACAGGGCTTGAAAGATGCGCAAGTCACCTTCTACGCAAAGGTTGGGATTTAAAAAGAAAAAACTAACCGAAAAACCTCCCGTAGGAACAGTCTTAAGATATGGGGAACTAGCGACGCAGGCGGTGAGGTGGTGAAATGAAGCCAGATTCATGTCATCTGTGTCATCACATATCAGACTTATAATATAATGGCGCTGATCGTGTCCCTCTGTGTTTGAAGTACAGCGTCAGTCAGGACTCTGGTGCTGCTGGAGCTGCAGCCGCGGTGAGTGGGCTTGCCACCCGTCCCTTGAAATACGGAATTGTTACGTAATTGGGAATTAAAAGTTGCGTTCCGTATTGAACCAATACGGAACGCATTTTATTCCGTATTTCACAATTGTCCCATGCACATCTGTCACACACGCACACACTAGTTAAGCCTAATTATGCCTAAATTATGGTTCCACGTTAAATCGATGCAGAGCCTACGCCGTAGGTTACGCGGCGACGCGTACTGTATGGTGCGCGTGGCCGTGTAACCTACGCCGTATGCTCTGCGTTGGTGTGACGCGGAACCATAAATCAGCCTTGAGCAGCACTGAGGGGAGAGGGGAGGGAGGAGGGGGAGCAGGGCTGCCGGGCCGTCTTTGCATCGTCTTCGCACAGTGTCTTGATGATTTGTAATTACAGGCTGAGCCTACCGTTAGTTCTTAAACTGTAAAAAGTGGGGGGGACAAAAACATGATTTTGAAAACTGGGGGAGACATGTCCCCCCTGTCCCCAGCGAAAACTGCGCCCTTGCGCCTCACTGCGTTTTATTTTCACTCGCTTTATTTTATACTATTTATATACTATTTATACTTTTACTGTGACCAAATAATGTAGTTTTCCTGCCTCCACATCATCCACAACATTTCCATCTCAGTCTCCGTGAAGTTTAGTGGCACGGTGGCTCGACACGTCTCATTCATCCTGACGCCCAAACAGGCTGCAGGAAGCCGCTGCGCATGCTCAGCAGGCTCATTCATATGCAAATACTACTTTGCATTGCCCATTTATGGTAAAAAGTGTGCATGTAGAGGGCGGGATATGAGCCGAATTCAGCTGCGCAACCTTCAAGCTGGACTGTGATTTATAAAGCAAACATTGCGTGCAAGTGTGCGTGCACAGGGTTTTCTAAAATTTTCGGCTTTTGGCTTTACGTGCACTTTTAGTATGAATCCTACACACTCTTTTATAAATGAGGCCCCAGATCCAGACCTGCAGTTCCTCTACCGGCCCCGAGTGTTGTGCAAGTTCCTACTTCTGATGAACTATAGTTCAAAGTTCAGTTCACATAGTTTAAAAATGTTCACCACCGTTCATAGTTCACCATTTTCACTTTGAACTAGTTCAAATTCAGTTCATTTCAATATTTTTAGGTGAAAAGTACGAATGAGGGCCGCTCGGTGGCGCAGTGGGTTAAGCAGCGGCCCATATACTGAGGCTACAGTCCTCCTGCAGCGGTCGCGGGTTCGAATCCAGCCCGCGCACCTTTGCTGCATGTCTTCCCCGTTCTCTCTCTCTACCCCTTTCCAGTCTGCATCTCCAATAAAGGGCCACTAGAGCCCAAAAAAACCTTAAAAAAAAAAAAAGTACGAATGAAACACCCCCCTATCCTAAAACTGTTCACTGTAAACAATCATGTTTTGTCCTGGTGGCTTTTCAACTTTACTCAGATGCTGTAAATCTCCAACAATGTAGTCAATTATCAGTTTGTCTACCTGTTGCAGGTAAATCCTCCCCCTGAAGGAGCAGCAGGGGGACTGGGGTCGTTTGGGTCTGTTGGGTCTTATTGGTTTTTCCTGATGACTTTTTTTGATTGTCAAGGACTTGCAGATATTTTCTCACACTGGACGGATGCTTTAACTCCACATGATGTTTCAAATTTGAAGTTAACGCTCGGACTTGTTTTCTCAGTGCAGGTGGACATACAGGACTGTCTCAGAAAATTAGAATATTGTGATAAAGTCCTTTATTTTCTGTAATGCAAAAATGTCATACATTCTGGATTCATTACAAATCAACTGAAATATTACAAGCCTTTTATTATTTTAATATTGCTGATCATGGCTTACAGCTTAAGAAAACTCAAATATCCTATCTCAACAAATTAGAATATTCTGGGAATCTTAATCTTAAACTGTAAACCATGATCAGCAATATTAAAATAATAAAAGGCTTGCAATATTTCAGTTGATTTGTAATGAATCCAGAATGTATGACATTTTTGTTTTTTTAATTGCATTACAGAAAATAAAGAACTTTATCACAATATTCTAATTTTCTGAGACAGTCCTGTAATTTGCACAGAAAGGTTAGATTTTTACCGTCCTGACTCTTTGGGAGACGATTTGTAAAATTCCCACAGATAATCATAAGCGAATCATCATCTGACGTGTTCAATGAACGCGTTCATTTGACTCTCACTCGTTGGTGCACAACACTGATCTCCACGTCCCGTCTGCTGCGTCTGCAGGAGGATTCACGCAGGAGCCGGTGACATCATCAGCTACATCTGGAGGTGGGAGAGAAAGTGCAGGACGAGGTGTAAAACCCTGAATCAGCAGCTGGGTGGGTCTGCTCTGGGGGGGCTGGACCTCCGTCCTGCAGCAGGACTCGGACCCAGACGGTCCTGGAACCACGGACGTCGCTCCCCGGTCACATGACCTCACTAAACATTTATGACGCCTCAAGGCATCTCGTCGTTATCAGGGTCAAACACAAAGCGTGTTTGCTCGTCTCTGTTCCTGAAGCTGAAACCACATGTCTCTGCTTTCCTAGAAATCCCTGAGCTGGGCCTGAAGCCGGACCCCCCCCCCCCCCCCCTGACCCGGCGGGGGCTGAAGGCCTTTGTCCTCCTGGTGCTGATGTTTCTAGGAACCAGAGCCGGGATTCCTGGGTGTGAGGAAGAAACCCCCCACCATCGGTACCGGTACTGGTATAGCGGGAGTGTTGTTCCTGTCAGCCTGTTTCAATTCTAGTTTTAGTCAAATTTTTTGGGTCAAAGCTATCATTTTAGTTTTTATGAATTTTAGTCACGTTCATTCTCCTTTTAGTCATGTCAAGTTTCAGTCGACTAAAAGTCTGAGTCTTTTAGTCTTATTTTAGTCAAAGATTGTATTTAGCCAAACTCATTTTACATTTCAAACAAGGTTCTCTTATTATTATATTATTGTTATCTTATAGAATCAAGAATACATTCATTCCAGATATAGAAGACTCTAATTTGAGTTTACAACATATTTATTTTTCCGCATTTCTCCCCATCTTTTTCTTTTTCCACGACACATTGGGTTTTCTTTTCCACATCTATGTAGGAAAGTGTATCCAAAGATGGATCTTCTTCTTCTCCCCCCCAGAGCAGATCCCTGCGTTTCTCTATGTAACTTTGTTTTTAATGGACGTGAACTAGATCTCTGCGTTAACGGCATCAGCCTCTAACTCTGCAGCTGCATCTTCTGGATCTGATTCCCCGCTGCAGCGACTGGGATTGAGGACTAACGTCACCCAGCAGAACTAAACCAGAGGAAACTACTGAAAACATGGACATTAAACCAGAGAAACTACTGAAAACATGGACATTAAACCAGAGAAACTACTGAAAACATGGACATTAAGGATCTTAGTTAGAACATTTCGTCTCGTTTCGTCCAACGAAAATGAAGACACATTTTAGCAGTTTTTATTTTGTAATGTGCATTTTAGTCTCGTTTTTATTCGTCTAGGACAGGGGTCGGCAACCCATGGCCGCCCTAGGGCGCCGCCCTAGTGGCTCCTGGAGCTTTTTCAAAAATGTTTGACTTTTTTTTCCTTTTTTTCTTCTTTTTTTCTTCTTTTTTTTCTTCTTTTCCTTTTTTTCTTTTTTCTTCTATTTTTCCTTTTTTTCTCTTTTTTTCTTCCTTTTTCCTTTTTTTCTTCTTTTTTTGTCTTTTTCCCCTTTTTTTTCTTTTTTCTCTTATTTCTTCTTTCTTCTTTTTTTTCTTCTTTTCCTTTTTTCTTCTCTTTTTACGTTTTTTCTCTTTTTTTCTTCCTTTTTCCTTTCCTTTTTAATCTCGACATTTCGACTTTTTTCGCGACATTTCGACTTTATTCATGAAATTTTGACTATTTCCTTGACATTTAGACTTTTTTCTCGAAGTGCATAATGAATAAATAAATCTTCCCCCAGTTATAACTAATATAGAAACATACAGCATGTTTTGTTTTCATTCTAAGGCTTATACAAGACTTTTCATTTTTTGCGGCTCCAGACACATTTGTTTTTTGTGTTTTTGGTCCAATATGGCTCTTTCAACATTTTGGGTTGCCGACCCCTGGTCTAGGATATTGCATTATATATTTAATTATCGTTATCATCACATGACCAGCGTTTTCATTGCGTCTCGTTTTCCTCAGGTGGTAAATGTTTGTTGAGGATATTTAGTGTTAGAGTGTTTTCCTGGATGTTCTGAGTCTGACGCATGTTTCCCGTCCCTCGGGTTTCCTGCTCCGACAGGGAAGACTTCAGGAACGCCGGGATGACTCAGCAACTCCTCCTCACCTCGGCTCCTCAGCAGCAGCTCAGCGTCCTCGTGTCCTGACTCAGCATCAGCGTTGCCGTGGCGACGGAGCCCCCCCAGCCCTTCCTGCCCGGCGTGTGCGTTGGGAGGAGAGCTGACCTGAGGGCTGGAGGGGTGGAGGGGGGTAGGGAGGTCCAGGTCCAGGGATAAAGGCACCTCTGTGGCTCCGCTGGAACACTGAGTGACTGTTGCCGTCACCGACACGAAGCCGGCGTCATGTGATCCACAAACATGCATGTCGCCCTCCGGCCGCTGACACAGAGCGCTGTGTTACAGTAACGAGCCGACGGTCGTGAGTCACATGGTCACACGGTCACATGGTCCCATGACTCCCATGAAGGACCGTGAGGACGGCCTTTGTTCCCGCCGCCGCCATGATTTACTCTCATGTACTTGTTCAGTGTGAAAGGTCACGGCGTGACCCGCCGGGAGACCCGACACCGCAAACACGCCAGACGCCATTATTTACACCGTTTATTTTAGATTCAGCGTGAAGTCCTATTTAAAGACGCAGAGCAACAAAACATTGTTATCTCCTCTGCACGAAGGGGGGCGGTACGGTGGCCGAGACCCGCCATTGCTGAAAATAAAAGTAACGCTGCAAACAGAAACAAACGCCGCTGCAAATAAAATAAACGCTTAGCAAATAAAATAAACGCTGCAAACAGAAACAAACGCCGCTGCAAAGTAAAGAAACGCTGCAAATAAAAATAAACGCCGTTGCAAATAAAATAAACGCTGCAAATAAAATAAACGCTGTTGCAAATAAAAGTAACGCTGCAAACAGAAACAAACGCCGCTGCAAATAAAATAAACGCTTAGCAAATAAAATAAAAAAACAACGCAAATAAAAAAGCCACAACGCAAGTGAATTACCGGGGACTATTTTTGCCGATGCACCGGTGTTGCACATTAAAAATTACACGTAGCGACGTTGAACACTAACCTTTTCACTTATTTTCTCGTTCGTTGTTCTTCTTATTCCTCGCTCTTCTTATTTCTTCCTTTTCACTTACGTCCTCTTCGTCTTCTTCTTCTCCTCTCACGTAAAAAAAACCAGTGCATCAGCAAAAATAGTCCCCGGTAATTCACTTCCGCTGTGGCTTTTTTATTTGCGTCGTTTTTTTTTTATTTGCAGCGTTTATTTTATTTGCAGCGTTTATTTTATTTGCAGCGTTTATTTTATTTGCAAAGCGTTTATTTTATTTGCAGCTGGGTTTATTTTTATTTGCAGCAATGGCGGGTCTGGGCCACCGTACGGCGGGGCCTCGTTACGCTGCACAACTCCAAAAAAGTTTTGAAATGTGGGGAAAACAGAAAATATTTAAGAAAAAACTTTATGTTTTCCCGGTTTAAAAAACGTAAATAATCTTTATTCGTCAGTAAAGGTTAGTGTTCTTGCAGCATCGTGTCTGACGACTTAAGCTCAGACTGCATAAAAAGAACTGGACAAGCGGCCCGTGATGTCATCAACATGTTTCTGGGGAATGTTTTTGAACCCTTTCCTTTTTACCTTCGTACTGTTCAGTGATCGGTTGTGACTGTCAATCACAACCTTAACCTACGATGCTAATTGATATCATTTTACATTTTGTAGCAAACCTATTGTTTTGTTTTACAGGTTAAAAGAAATTCCAATTGATATGCATTTGACACGATTACTTCATGCATACTTTTAATGATTAGGGTTGCTTTGAGAAAACGTAATTTCATCTGCTTTTGGTTGTATATTTGTGCCAGTTTTGGAGAAAGTGATTCTGTTTTTTAAAGAGATTTTCTTTTGAAAGGCACTATTTCTTACTTCCTTCCAGTTTTGCATTGCCAGGGATAAAAGACCGCGTCGGTCGGGAACGCCGGCAGGCATCATGGGCTGGTTGGTTCCAGCAGCACCGCCGGGTTCCTGGAACCGTGCGGTGAGTTCTCCCAAAACGCCGTGTTTGTTTGTAGACGGCAGCGCCTGAAGGCCTGAAGATGACGGACACCAGCGTCGATTATCAGCCCTGTTCCTCGCACACAGAGATTCCTCCAGATTCTGGGAATCTTCCGACCAGATCACCAAAGCATTCCTGGAATCTGGAATCCAGGAACCTTTTGATGATTCTTTGAACGTTACACCGAAGAACAGTTTCATTATTTAGCGACGCATTTTTGGACTTGGTCCAGACGGTCCAGAGGATCCAGACAGTCCAGAGGATCCAGACCAGGGATCGGCAACCCGCGGCTCTAGAGCCGCATGCAGCTCTTTAGCGCCGCCCTAGTGGCTCCTGGAGCTTTTTCAAAAATGTTTGACCTTTTTTTTTTTTCCTTTTTTCCTTCTTTTTTTGTCTTTTTCCTTTTTTTTCCTTTTTTTCCTTTTTTTCATTTCTTTTTTTTTCTTCTTTTTTCCTTTTTTTCTATTTTTTTCTTCCTTTTTCCTTTCCTTTTTAATTTCATTTCAACTTTTCAACTTTTTTCTCAAAATTTTGACTTTTTTCTTGACATTTTGACTTTTCTCTCGACATTTTTTACTTTTTTCTCAACATTTCGACTTTTTTCTCGACATTTTGACTTTTTTCTCAACATTTCGACTTTTTTCTCGACATTTCGACTTTTTTCTCGAAATTTTGACTTTTTTCTACACATTTCGACTCTTTTCTAGAAGTGCATAATGAAAAAAAAAATCTTCCCTCAGTTTTAACTAATATAGAAACATGCAGCATGTGTTGTCTTCATTCTAAGGCTGATACAAGACTTTTCATTTTTGCTCCAGACATATTTCATGTTTTTTGTGTTTTTGGTCCAATATGGCTCTAAAACATTTTGGGTTGCCGACCGCTGATCCAGACGGTCCAGAGCACGGGTCTCGGACTCCAGTGCTCGAGGGCCGCAATCCTGCATGTTTTAGATGTCTCCTTGCATCAACACACCTGATTCAAATTAACGGTCGTCCCCAGCTTGTCATCAAGGCCTGGAGAACTCTGTTGGTGTCACAGCTCCTTGTATCACGGTGTGCTGAAGCAGAGAAACATCTAAAACATGCAGGAATGCGGCCCTCGAGGACTGGAGTCCAAGACCCCTGGTCCAGAGGGTCAAGGAGATCCAGGTGAACCAGAGGATCCAGGAGATGCAGATGATGATGTTCAAGGTTTCCTCCCGTCATCGTTATGTCAGCAGTTGTGCAACAAAACTTCACACATAACCAGTTACAAAAACGTTTTTCATGACGTGGTTCTGTCACGGTTCTGACGTGGTTCTGACGCACTGGACCTCAGAGTCCTGCAGAAACGTTCCGCTGCATTTCCCGCCTCAGGGAGGCGTCTGATTGGTCGGGACGCCCTTCCTGCAGACTCTCCTCAGAGTTCTGGGTTCAGGTGGGTGGATCCGGATCCACCTGCAGACCTGGTTCTGCTCTTTGGGGGGTTCTGGAGCGTGCACGAGTTAACGGAGGCCTCTGCCGGGGCGGCGTTGAACCGACACACGCCGGCGGACCTCTGCAGCCGCCGGCCCCTCGGACCTTCAGCTGCTGCAAAACAAGACGATTGTTACGTAATCCGTGTGATCGGTTGGTCACGGAGTCACATGCTGGTGTGTGTGTGTGTGTGTGTGTGTGTGTGTGTGTGTGTGTGTGTGTGTGTGTGTGTGTGTGTGTGTGTGTGTGAGAGAGCAGACAAAGAGCGGTCTGAGCCCCCGGGGCTGTTTTTCATCCATTCAAGTCGGAGAGTTTTTCCTCTAAAAATAGAAGCCGAGACACGAACCTTCCCGCCGGCTGTTGTTAAAAATAACTACAGAACCGTCCTTTAAATACAAAACACTCGTGGAGTTCTGAACACAACAAAACAACGAAGCTGAGCAGATTTACTAAACCGAACAAATGAGCCCTTTTGTAGTTTTTCTATTAAAATCTCACAAAAATAAAAAAACACTTTCATTCATTTGTTCCTCTATTCCTTTAAAACCGATATTATTATTATTATTGTTATTATTATTATTATTATTATTATTATTATTATTATTATTATTATTATTATTATTATTATTATTATTATTATTATTATTATTATTATTATTATTATTATACGGAAGAGTGGGCCAGGAAGGAGAAAAAATAATATTTTAGAGGACGTTTTTTTTCATTATGCACTTCGAAAAAAAGTTTAAATGTCGAGAAAAAAGTCGAAATGTTGAGAAAAAAGGAGAAATTTTGACATTATTAAAAAAAATCTTCCTCCTCTAAAATATTATTTTCATTTTTCTCCTGCCTGGCCCTAATACTCTTCCGTATTATTATTATTATTGTTATTATTATTTTTTTTGGCCTCCCAGATGGAGATGTGTCTAAATATTGACACGTCTGAGAAATGTTGTGTTCAGGGTCCCGACCTGGAAACAGAAAGTTCAGCGTCTCGTTGACTAATGAGTCAATCAAGGAGTCGTCAGGCGGATTAACGCCGTCCGGCCAGCGTCCCTCCGCGGGCTGGACGTGCTAATCCCTCAGACAGATGCTGTGTGTGTGTGTGTGTATCTGTGTGTGTGTGTGTGTGTGTGTGTGTGTGTGTGTGTGTGTGTGTGTGTGTGTGTGTGTGTGTGTGTGTGTGTGTGTGTGTGTGTGTGTGTGTGTGTGTGTGTGTGTGTGTGTCCACGTCTGGTTTCAGAGGATTAAAAGTCGTTGCTCAGACTTTTGTCCTCAAGCTTCATTAAACATTTCTAATATTTCAGAGATCAATAAGAAAGTAACAAACATTTCTTCATTTCATTCTTAATATATTAAACTGAGAAGTTCCGAAATATTAAGATGTTTTTGAGTTGAATAAATTCATTTCGACGTTAGATATAAAAGTATAAAAATACTGGAATCAGGAAAAATTAGAGAAAGGGCCAGTCCCAATACACCCCCGTAGCCCTACTTTTCAGTCCTCTCCCTAAATTTTGCGCATTCCCGTGAAGTGGTGTCCCAATTCCTCTTTTCATGTAGGGGTAGTGGACATAACGAGGGCTAGTGTGTATGAATCTAACCCTTCACAGCAAGGTATTTCAGATCCTGACTCGCCGACCGAGGGCCTGAGAAAATTTCCCAGAATGCTTTACGTCATCATTTGCAGACAGAATCACAAAAAAAAGCATGGCGGACATTTCTAATTTTTTTGTGAATAAAATCAATATTTTGAGTTAGTTTCTGCATAAAAATGCGTTTTGATTACAAATCGCCGTACGGTGCGCGTCACTGCGTAACCTACGGCGTAGGCTCTGCGTCGATTTAACGCGGAATCATAAATCGCCGGCGGCTCTTCTCATCCCGAAAAACATCAGAGCAAATTTCTTAACAGACGTTATTTGGATAAACTGAGCCCAGGTTGGGGATCTTAACAGTTACTTTTACGCCTGGAAACTTAATAAATTGCCATATTAACAGCGCTACAGCTGAAATTAAAACAGCTTTTAGCTCTGGGCTTCCTGATATGGTGTGACGTTTGTGCAAACGTAACTACGCAGTCGCTTACGTACCCGAACGTAAACCACGCAGTGACGTAGCAAGTGGTGTCCCAATCCCTAGGGAACATTACAAGGGCCCTACCGCTGTGGCTTCATTTTTAGGGCTAGTGGTAGAAAGTAGGGGGTGTATTGGGATTGGCCCAAAGTGTGTTAAACGCCAACTGAATCTGAAGAAGGTGGGACGGTGGAGCCGGACAATTGGAGGAGCGAGGCCCTCATGAAGATGGAGGCCCTCATGAGATCAGTTTTGTCAGCGTGTAACAGCATGTGGCGCTGAAAAGAATCTAAAAGTCAAATCTAAAATAGCAAAACGTTTAGGATCAGAGTCAAAACAACGGCAGAGTTTGTCCCAGACGAGCTGCTCAGTCGCCACGGCAGCAGGGAAACCCGCCAGCGTGCGGAGCCGCCCCCCGTGACTCCGCCGTTATCGTGACGACCAGAACCGGGTGAAGACGCAGAACTGGGGGGTTTGTTTCCATGGAAACGTGCCCAGCGGACCCCAAAGCTTTCTGGGTCATTCTGGGCTGGCGGACCCCTCCCTCCCCTAGTCCCCCCCCCACTCCCGGGCCACACCGGGGGTTCCCAAACAACGCTCGTTGCCACGGGAGACGCCTCGATGCTGCTGCTGTGACACACTCAGGCGTGAAGATATTCACACACACACACACACTCTCTCACACACACACTTTGTTTCATTGTTGTAGTCAATTATTTTGCCTTTTAACCCACATTTCACAACTTAACTCCGACCTAGCGTGAACTACGGCCTGTTATTGTTGTTGTTAAAACTCTTAAACGGACTGAGCGTGGGCCTGACGCGCTCCGACCAGCCAAACTCCTAAAATAGCCCAGAATAACACAGCTGGACCAAAACGCAGAAAAACACCCGAGAACAGCTCATCCTGGAGCAGCTGACTGCTCAGGAACCTCAGCATCGCCCGGTTACTGTTGCTAGGGCTCGACAGCAACAGGAGCCACGACATCACGTCAACAACGTGAAACAATAGTGAAATTCCTTAAAAGCTCCGAACAATTCGCTGGAACTTCATGCTCTGAGTCACTTTGGCTGCTGGTTTGTTTGGGGAAAGTTTCTGGGCCGTTTTCATGAAAACCAGCAGCTCATTGTTGTTGTGCTGGACTGGCTGTGGGGAGGGGGGTGTAACAATGATAACTTAGCAAACACTGATGTGTTATTGATACACATCTACTAGCAGTACACAGCAGAGTACCGTCACAACGTAGCAAACCTCCTGGTTTGGACTGATGGGATAATAAATGTTTATTTCTCATTCTTGTGTAAAGTTTGTGACATTAAACTCCAGGTGGGTTTTTTAAATTTCACAAAAGAGCCGGACGAGCTTTTGGCTATTGGTGGTTCAGATGTTTTATGATCCCGTCCCAGATTTACTCTGGTGGCTTCTGTTTGTTGGTTTCTCTCATTTCCCCGTGAATCATTCGTTTCTTGAGTCGCTCATTTGCGGCTTCCGCTTCTATGAAGAACTGACGAAGTATCTCCATCGTATCTCCATCATATCTCCATCGTATCTCTACTGTATCTCCATCATATCTCCATCATATCTCCATCGTATCTCTACTGTATCTCCATCGTATCTCTATCGTATCTCTACTGTATGTCCATCTTATCTCCATCTTATCTCCATCATATCTCCATCGTATCTCTACTGTATGTCCATCTTATCTCCATCTTATCTCCATCGTATCTCTATCGTATCTCCACCGTATCTCCATCATATCTCTACTGCAGTGTTTCTCAATCCTGGTCCTCGTGGGCCCCTGTCCTGCATGTTTTAGATGTTTCTCTGCTTCAGCACACCGTGATAAAAGTACCTGTGTCATCAACAGAGTTGTGCAGACCTTGGTGACAAGCTAATTAGGACCATTAATTAGAATCAGGTGTGTTGGTGCAGGGAAACATCTAAAACACGAGGACCAGGATTGAGAAGCACTGCTCTACTGTATCTCCATCGTATCTCCATCGTATCTTCAATGTATCTCCATTGTATCGTCATTCCTATCTCTACTGTATCTCAACCATATCTCCATCATATCTCCATTGTATCTCTATTGTATCTGTACTGTAATTTCATCGTATCTCTATCATATCTCTACCGTATCTCCATTGTATCTCCACCATACCCTCTACAGTATCTTCCACCATAACCTCACATCTGAACCCACCCCAGTCATAACTATATGCAGTGAAAATTGTTTGAACTATGTCAGATTCAAATATATAAAACAAAAAATGTATCTAGCGTGGTCTTTGGATTGGCAGCCGGCATGGCCAATAGCTAGCTGTCATCAGTTTGATACTGATGTTCGCTGTGTTGGTTGGTCCGGAAGGTTCTGAGAGCAAGTAGCTCACGCTAACGGACGTTTCTGATTTCACCACCGAAACAACAGCTGGAATGGGGCGTCCCGTTGCAAACGTTTACCGACAGCTCTGCAGGCGTGGATCGGCTGAGGAAGGTGTGAGCTATGGTGGAACCTTTCAAGTGGGACACAAGAACGATCAAGCTAACATGTCTAGCAGCAGACCAAGTGAGTCCCAGCGGAGCTCTGCTTGTGCTCGGGTCAACTCTGTAAACATTCGTTTAAATGTCATTTGGGAAGAAACAATTTAAATGTTTGGAAAGATTTTAACATAAAGAATGCAATAAAATAGTTATTAGCATCATAGTTTAGCATAAGCTAAACTAGCCAAGCTAACATACTGTGATTGACATAAGGTGGGCGTGTCCCAGGCCTTTTTTTTTCCAATTTTTTTCAATTTTATTTTATTTATATAGCCTCTATTACAACAGAAGTTGTCTCTAGGCTCTTTCCAGAGACGCAGAACATGAACATAAACCCCCGAGCATTTATTACATGAACAATGGCAGGTAAAAACTCCCCTAGTGGGAGAAAAACCCTTAAGCCAAACAGTGGCAAGGAAAAACTCCCCTTTTTGTCCTGCCCATTTATAACATGGCAGCATGTGCAGCAGAACCCGTGTTGATGACATCACAGCGGTTCCTGGAGGCTCGGCATTACCAGATAAACTGGTGCAATGGAAGAAAAATTACTGTTTTTCAACATTTAGCAGCTTCAATCCCATATTTTTGTCTCTATTGTCTCTTTTTTGCTGTGTTTCCACCTCCAAGCTGCACATGGGAAGTAAACAAGAGGCCGGCCGGGCCCGGCTCTGCAGGTGATTGCATCTGACAACATGGATTTCTGACATCTGGACAAAAAGTCCCTTTTTCAGGCTTTTGTGTCGAGTCTGGGCTGTTTTCGTTCTTCTCTTCCTCCACACAACCTTATAAGGAAGCCGTTGGCTCGGGGCACTCTGCTTCTGGTAAGGGAGTTGTGGATGAGACAGCCTGCGAACATTTCCAGCCTGAAACAAAGGAAGCTGCAGATGAGTTCAAACACTCGAGGAATGTGAAGAATGACGGGAACGATTTCCCTGAAACCCGCCCCCCCCCCCCTCCTCCCCTCGGCCTCACCTCCTCTTTCTCTCCCGTCTTTCTAACTCCCGGCACAAACTAAATAACTCTGCGATAATTGTTCAGATGCACGCTGCAGCTGTTTGTGCAGATGCATACTTTCATCACGCTTCGTTTGCACGGAGCCTCTTAAGCTCTGACTCAGTCTAGATAATAATACTAATGATCTGCTGTAATTCTTGACGGGCTTCATTTCTGAGCAGACGGGCGTTTTCTGCGGAGGACTAACGTCTCTGCAGGCTCCAAGTCTGCTTCTCCTCCCAAGATGTAATGATTTACCTGGCGAGGACTTGAATTGAATTGTGCAAACAGATCTGCAGCTAGCATCAACGTTAGCTGCAGAGGCAGAGCGTGACGTCCCCGGCACTGGCTCCAACCGCTAGCGGCGTCTCACCAGGGTACAAAACAAAGTTACAGCAGCTAAAAGTCAACGTGAACTTTCCTCCAGCCCCCCCCGTCTCCTCCCTCTGTGTTCCAGTGAACGTCCAACCTGAGGACTGTTTGTCCCGGAAAGCCGTCACATGTCATCAGGCAGGAATCTGCTGCGGCGAGCTGATCTGACAGCCGCCGGCAGGACGCCCGGCAGCAGCCGTCCAGTCCTGCAGGAAGAGGGGTGGGCGCCGTCAGACGCCGTTCCAGCACACAGCCCCCCCCCCCCCGCCGCAGGCAGACCTTTACCGGTGTTTACCCTGCATGCAACACGTGCAAAACTTAGCCAGTTTGCAGTTCATTGTCGAAGAATCTCCACAACATAGCTGCTCATGCTTTTAGGACTAAGTTTAATTAATAGTTTAGAGTTAAAGCTGCAGATAAAACAAGCAGATGTTGTCGTCGTCCTGCATAAATCTGATGTGGTTTGCATAAGTTCTTACAGGCTGCATCCATATTAGTTAGTAGTTGCTTTAAAACACGGTTTTACGTCATAACTTTAAGTGTTTAAGTCGTACCGGAGAGCTCGGCTATGAATCTTCATGCCTGTAATCTGTGAATCTGTTTAGTCTCGACTGTAAAGCTGCACATTCTGACATGAAGATGAAGACGTTGGTTCCAGGTTTCACAGTAATTGTCTTGTCCTTTTTCGGAGCAGCAGAGACAGCTCAGCACATGTGGCTGGAGGAGTGCTGATAAATGCTAGTCAGAACACACACACACACACACACACGCACACGCACACACACACACACACACACACACACACACACACACACACACACACACACACACACACACACACACACACACACACACACACACACACACACACACACACACACACACATGCCAGTAAAAAGAGATGAGTGTGGATGTTGCATCAAAGTCCCACGCCCAGTTACGTGTAGTTTTCAGACAGTTTTACTCAGGAACTGCATGGTTTAAGATTTTCTGCAAACAAACGGCCGAACTGCAGCAACGGTTTTCCGTTTCATCTGAAGACTAAAGCTGTGTCAACGGTTCCTTAGTAAGGAGACTGTTTCCCAGAAAGACCTGGTGCAGGATATGAGTCGTTATCCCCACCTCGGATGACATGATGTGCAAAACGATTTGTGCACAGGTTTGCACAACGCTCCCGTCAGTAGCATCTAACCCCAACCCCAACACTTACCTTAACCCCAACGCTAACCCTAACACCAGAGCTGTCTGGGAGATTTGCAAAGCCCTGTGCGAAATGGCTGGGGGGGCCCTCGGGCATGAGTGCAGTGAGCGTGCGCGAAATTTTTGGGTTTTTCGGGTCGGATCGGGTGTCTATATGCGCAATTTAACTCTCCAATTAGCAAAATACTGGATACACATACACATACACACGTTTCATTATGAAGCATTGCACACCTTCCCCTGCCTCATCATCATCTGGGCTTGCCTCGACGCGGGGCCCCGCGGTTGGTTGAGACCCGGTCAGATCGGTGATTTTTGTAACAAATTTATCAAACAAGCCTTTCAGAGAGGCATTAAACTCTTCCATTTTCTTTAGTTTTTTTCTTTTTTCATTCCCTGATGGAAATTTCCTGAATCTGTCTCGTTCTCTCGACATTGTGTGACAGTTTGTTCCAACTCCACCCGTCTGGATCAGACTAGCTTGTGTCCACGCTTGGTCTGATCAGTTGTATTGAACAACAGACACGCGCATCATTGCACATATATTTATTGATATGCACAGACTAGTACACATTTAGGTCTGTAATGGAACGTGACTGTTGATATTTATAAGGGAAAGAAGGAAAAAAAAACGAAGAAAAAAAACGAAAAAAAACGCCCATAGCGCAAGGCCCCTTGGGGCGCGAGGCCCTGTGCGGACGCACGGTTCGCACACCCCATGCGGCGGCCCTGCCTAACACTATTGCTAACCCTAACCTCAACGCCAATGAAAACCCCAACGCTTCCGTCAGCAGCTCCCGGTCTGAAGGTGATTTCATTCTCACTCCAGTCGTCTGCTGATTCTGACGGTTTATCAACATCCCAGACCTGCAGCTGCAGCTGCAACCGCTGGTGAGGGACACCTGTGGGGGCCGCTGATGAGAGCTGGACTCTTTGTGTTTGTGTTTGTTCATCGTAGCTGCACTGAGGACAAACATCCTAAACGCCGACCTCCTACCAAACGCTGCTTCAGAGCAGCAACATGGTGAGGAATCATGCAGGAGGTCTGAGGGCTAACGTCTGCAGCTAAGCCCCCCCAACCTGAGCAGCAGCAGCTGATCTAACCAGGAATCTCTTCACCTCCTTTGACCCACAAACCGGTAAACACCTCCGACCTGGCGGCTGTTGTGATTGTGACACGGAGCTGATGTAAGAGGTGCGAGCGGCTCCTCCCTGCTGCCATGATTCAGTGGAAATACGCAGCAACCTGAGAGCAGCGTTGCTCCGGCTGCAAAGGCCCGATTGTTCCAGGAGAGACGGGGCTCCGGGTCTGGTGTCAGGACCGTTTAAAGCTGCAGCCGTGGCAACCAGAGCGATCTGTTTACTCACCGAGGAGAAACACAGCAGAGCGGGAGAGAGAGGCGGGAAGAGGAGAGGGAGAGAGAGGGAGAGGGTTCCTCTCAACGGCTGCAAATACCGCAGAAAAAGGGAGGAAGGGAGGGACGGTTGGGAAGGGAGACATTCCTGCTCTGATGCAACGAGCTGCAAAGCTGCAGGAGACGTTCAGATGAGCTTCTGACACGCGTGGAAACGCCGTTTCTCACGAACCACCATGCAACACGTCAGAGGGGTTTTAAAAACAGTATTAACGCTGAAATGCAAACTTTGTCCTGCACCGTTATTTTATTCCGCCTGGCGGCAGGCCGCAGAGCCGGAGTCGTTATCGGGACAACTTCCTGCCTCGGTGTCCACCGATGAACCGTCACTTATTTACCGAGCTTTTTACTGCAGAACAGAGTGAATTTGGTGAAAAGGGCTCATGACCCACAATGCCCTCTCTGCACGCATCGATTAAAAACTTGCTCAATAATCGTGTGACGGGTCGGAGCAGGTCTCCTGGATCTGGTTCAGTAGGACACTCACGTGCAGCGGAGTGTTTACAGATTAAACTGCAGGAATCTGGCGTCCCGCCGGCGTTTCACTGAGGGCACAGACTGTTCTGGGCAGAGAAACTCTCAGGACACCACAACCTTAATCACGCCGGGACGCGGTGCCCGAAGGCGAAATCCCACTGAACCGGCACCAGATCTGAAACCAGGTCTCCTGCAGGAGTGAGGGGGGATTCGGGCGGGAAAACGAAGCAACCGCTGAGTCAGGGCGGCAAGCTCTCGTTTAAGTTTAAGTTTAAGTTTATTGAGGTTAATTAATGAACCAGGGGTGTTTCTAGACCCCCTGGGTCCCTGGGCAGGAGACACCATGGGGCCCCGCAGAATCAGGATGAATGAGGTCCAGGATCACAGATCAACAACGAAATCTTTTATTAAACAATTAGCATATAAAATAAATAATAAATAACATAACTACCTTAAAGCAGCACAATGTAACTTTTCCACCTTTATCATATTTCCAGAGTCATTGTGATGGTACATCAACTTCCAACAGGTTTAATGAACCTCTGTCATGGTCTGAGGGGTCTGTATCGCCTTCACTGGCACTATGTAACTTTGAGGAGCATGGTAGGAACCCTGCCACACTAAAAAAACTACAATTTTTTACGGCTTTGACTGCTTTACGGCATACGTCACTTCCTCCTCCTTCCCGATTCGTAGTCGAGACGAAAATGGGCGGGGCTTGGAGCTCAGAGCTCCGCAGAAGCTGGTAACCCGTTGCTGCGTTGTGGCTGCAGCAGCTCCACATAACAGACGTGGGGAAAAGATCAATAATGGTTTAACTTTTCACCACTTTCCTGCTTGTAGGCAGAACCGCGGAGGCGAGTATCTGAGATAACAAAGAGTCGTCGGCTCGGTTGGATCGCGGCTGTAAGACGACCAAACATAACGTTCCACAGTAAACAAACAAACACTCAAACAGACCGGGGTCTGATCATTCACACGGGTTTTATTCCCACTTCTCCAGCTAAACGCAGTTGCTGGCCAGCTCTCTGTGGTGCGATTAACCCCAATCTTAAGCTAGTTTGTTGAGGAAAACATATTAACTCTATTTGTAGCTGCAGAGGAAAAAAATAATCCCACGAGGAAAACAAAAATATTGCTCACGCCTCGGAGCCTCTTCAGCATAATATAGCAGTCAAAAAAAAGAAAAGAAAAGTAAGAGTAATACAAAACATGTACTGTATGTTGTACTATTATACAAATGTATTGAAACACATGGCGAGTCAAACATATACCAAAGCAGCTGCCAAACACTCCTAAACAAGGTAGTAAGACGTCGGTTGTGCAGAACTGCGGCAGTAAATCCTCATCGTCGTACGAAAACATTCAGCCCTTCAGAGTCGTCATGGAGATGAAATCAGACGATTGAGACCAAGACGGTTTTTAAAGTTGGACGTTTTAACCTGGAGGTCGGTGGATCTGGACCCTGGTGGTCAGTAGAGGAACTGCAACTGGCACAAGCTCTGATCCTTTCACATTAAGAGCCTGAATCCACTTAAACTACTGTTTTACTAACTGTTGAGGCCAAAATTAATCTTGGTTAGTTTAAATATACTTTATTTGAACTATTTGAACGAAAGTGTATATGAATTTGTTTGTGGGGGCATGGTGTTGTTTGTGTGGATACTTTTTGCAACAGTATAATCTGCTGAATTATTATTACATTTGCATCAACTTGGAAGTGACGCTGTATCCGCGTCTGTCTTTTGTTTTTGACTGTGTTGACCCGCTCAGTAGCGGCTCACAAAAGTTTGGATAGAGAAGCCGCAACACTAACTTTACAGAATTTATAACATTCATTTCTTTAAATTATTACCAGCAGTTAAAAAAACTATCAAAGCTCCACATTTAAACTAAATTAAACCTCAATAATATCTGTCAGATTTATTTTTTATTTGAAATCGGTTTAAAACCTAAGAAATGTTCTTAATTTAATGCAGCTAAAACCACAAAGTCAGAGCACCATTTTGAGTCGTAAATAATGTTAATTAAGTTTTTAAACCATTTACTGTAAACAGATCAGCAAATCAAACATATGAAGATTTAAATCAATTTGACTAAATGACGTGAGAATCAGATTTAAATATGCCACGCTGCAGATTTACACTTTAATAAGCTTCTAGTTGTGACGATGATGATGAAGAAGATGATGATGAAGAAGATGAAGATATCAGTGTCTTTGTTCTCTTGGGAAACCTTGCGGCTGTCCGTCTGCAGACTCCAGGCCCTGAGACGGGCGGCATCTGGTCCAGCGAGGCCCGGAGGTGGAGGGGGGGTTAGGGGGGCGGAGGACGCCGATGCAGGAACCGATCATCTGTTTTTAATTACCCAGCCTGCCTCATTGTGTCGGTGACAGCTTGCAAAGCGGCGAGTGGAGACCACATTACCCAGAATCCCCCCGTTGCTGTTGTTGCTCCCACCTGGAGGACGCTGGAGCAGCCGGAGGGGGGACAGGACCCGGGGGGGGGCAGGACCCGGGGGGGTCCACAGTCAGATACCCTCCAGCGATGGCATGTGACCCCTGATTAGCACATTCTTGCTGAGCAGCGTGCTGCCCCCCTTCCCCCCCTCCTACAGGGAGTCGTGACAGCCAGGGTGTTTAGGCTGCTGCCAGCTTCCTGTCATCCCCCTGAGTAAACATGGACCCATGGACCCGGCAGGAAGACACATCAAACACGACCAGAACCTCAAACCCGCCGGCTCCGGTCGTCTGACCCAAACAAACAAGACGCGGCGACTGGAGGCGGAAATGTTTCCCAGACAGATTCTAGCTGCAGCTCAGTTGGACCCGGTGGGACTTAGTTCAGCTAACACTCACGTATTGTCTTTGAAGTACTAATAACTGATTAATTATAACTAATTAATAATAACTATGTTCTTTTTCAGAGTTCAGAGGCCGATACAGCGCTAAACGCTACGTAGCATAAGGGATGGTAGCGACAGGGTGGCCACCCGTCCCTTGAAATACGGAATTGTTATGTAATTGGGGATTAAAAGTTGCGTTCCGTATTGAACCAATACGGAACGCAGTTTATTCTGTATTTCACATTGTCCCATGCACGTCTGTCACACACACACACATGAACAACGAACTAACAATAATGAACAAAATAAAGGACAGGATATATTAAGGACAGCAACATATGTTGGTTCGCTCTCTGTTATTTATTGATGTCGTAATCTGCAGGTGAAGGTCGGAAAATTTGAATATATGGCAAAACTTAATTCGTTTCAGTAAATTCGACTAAAGGTGAAACAAATATATTATTTCCCACTACATGAAAAGTGAGATATTTCAAGCCTTTATTTGTTATAATTTTGATGATTATGGCTCACAGTTTATGAAAACCCCAAATAAAAAAATCTAAAAAAAATTAGAATGTTTTATGAAATCAATAAACATCATCAAAATTATAACAAATAAAGGCTTAAAATATCTTGCTTTGCATGTAATGAGACTAGGTAATTGTAGAACGGCGAGTGCTACTGGGCCCGACCGACAGGATAGAGAGGACACGGAGTTTCAGTGCAGAACCCTTTTATTTAAAGAGCATATTGCAGGTTGGAGACCCCTGTGAATCAATGTGTAGGAAAATAATGTAGGAACTGAATTTTCATTGAAATACGCATAAATATATACTACAGTGACCTCCGGAGTTGTTTTTGTGAGAGTATTTTACTTCCGCATCTGAAAAAGTTGAACCGGAAGTGACGTCGCATAGGGGAGCGCGGTGAATTCAACAATAGGAAAAATAATGGATCTTAATGTTAGTTGTGACACTGAAGAGGTTGTGAATGTGTATTCACACCAATATGACGGGCCACAGCCTTATAATTACGTTACCCGTTAGTCCCCCCACGTTCTTTTGATTGACAGCTGAAACTCGCTTTTTAAAAGGCTGATTTATGGGTCCGCGTTACACCAACGCAGACCCCACGGCGTAGGGTACGCAGCGACGCACAGAACGCTGCGTGCGCCGCGTACCCTACACCGTAGGCTCGCCGTCGATTTTACGCGGAACCATAAATCCGCCTTTATTCACTGCAGCACTCCTGCTCCGTGCTCCTGAAAGAAACTCCGAAAATAACTCCTTAAAAATGGGTGAGTACTTGTAATCTGTCTACGTTTGTACTTTCTAAACAGAAAACAGGCTTATTATCTCTTTTTTCTGATTAAAAGCATCCGAAATAGCCGGGTATTTTTAAAACCGAATATTTCCCCCCGTTCGTTTATCCACATTACATCTTTGTTAAAAAAAAAAAAAAAACTTCCACACATAAACGAAGATCTGCGTTTTCGACCACATTCATAAGCTATTCTAACCTGTAGATCATCTGGTCTTCCGGACTCCGGGCCGCCTCTGCTGCGCCGCTTCCCCGGGAGCGGCGCCTCCTCCTCGGGTAACGAGCTGGAGTCCCCCCCGGTGTCCCACCGCGGAGCTGCCGCGTTAATCGACGCAGCCCTGCTGCAGCCCTGCTGCGCGTCGCCGCGTACCCTACGGCGTAGGGCTGCGCGTCGGTGTAACGGTGTCAAGAGCAGAGACCATTTATTTAATAAATAGCTTGGAGGACAGATGGTGGATCATCTGCAGTTCTGGATCGCACGTTAGACGTCAGACTCAGAGCAGATTTGTTGTTGTTTTGGAGCATAATGTGACGTTCGAAAACGCAAAACTCCGGTTGTCTCTGTTTACACCAGGTCTACACGCATCTACATAAACGGAGTTTTCAAAAATCTTCCCTTTGCCCGGAGTCTTTTTTAAACATTCGTTTATTTGTGTTTTCATGTGGATGACAGGTCCAAACGTAGGAAAATATCTTTGGTTTAGCAGATACCCGGCTACGTGTGTACGGGGTCTGGGCAGTAACATGGGGCAGAGCTGTGGAGACGTCTCCCTGGTGTGGCGTCATATGACGCGGTGTTCGAAAAAAAAAGCGTTTGTAGGAGCTTGGCTAAAACCAGCCACTTTTTCCTCTGAATACGTGCCCTTATGTCTTGTAAAACATATTAAATCCTACATTAACTTCTCACATAGTCATTTTCACATAAGGTCAGGTATCATTTTTGAAAAAATTCTAACCTGCAATATGCTCTTTAACCTCACACCCAGGACACACGTGCACAAGCACCACGACCAGCAGCAGCTTCCCAGTCCTCCTTAGGCTGGCAGGGTGGAGAGGTTGACGGGCCACACCTGTGTCCCGTCAGCCTGAGTGGCTGCAGCTCCTCCACTCTGCCACAGTAATATATGAGTTTCACCTTTTAAGTTGAATATAAATGAACTTTTACACCATATTCTAATTTTCCAACCTTCACCTGTATGTATATTCTACATCTTGGCTGATGTGGACATACATAGCATTTCAGTTGCTTTATGGTTGACTGTCTGTACAGTCATGCAAGTTCAATGCTATTAAAGCACGTTAAACTTTAAATCAAAGCATTTTGTTTTTTGATATAAAATAAATGCATTTCTATGCATTTTAGAAGTTTTGGGGATGTCCCTTTTTTTGGTGCCTGTGCTGCTGAAATGGGGCGTCACTTATTTCTAGTTCTGAAAGGTGGCAACCCTAGGTAGCGAGGCCTTGGCTGTGCCGGCTGTCAATCAAAAGGCCATACCCCTAATTATGAACATCATTATTGTTTTAAATATTTATGGTAGGATCCTGCAGGTCTGGATCCAGACCAGGGTCAGTACAGGACCTGCAGGTCTGGATCACCGTGATGTCATGGTTCCGGTTCCCGCCCGTCTGCTAACAACCAAACAACAATGAAGGCGTCGTCGTCTGCAGACTCTCATTCTTCTAGAAACATTAAAAGTGATAAAGATGTTGAATAACGTCTCGGTTCAAACTGCAGATGATTGTTCTGACTTTCGTCCTCTTTGTTCTCTGGACTCGTTTGTCCCGTAAACGGCGAGGAAACGGAGGAGGAGAGGAAACGTCCTCCGGCTGCAGACAAAAGACTATTGTGTGAAGTGAGAGTCCGCGGCCAGAGGTGGACGGGTCCTCGAGAAGAAAGAGAAGAAAGTCATATTCTCCAAAAAATGTCTTAAGTATTTTCTCAACTTTCTTCTTAAGTTTCTTCTTAAGAAAAAACTTAAGAATAAATGGTATTCCTGAAATAAAAGTTCTCAAATTTGTTCTTGACTTTTTTCTTAACTTTAAGACAACCTTGACCTTGTCTTAAAATTTCTTATGTGAAAACGTAAGCCTCTAAATCACCTTTTTCAACACATTTTAGACAAGTTTAGACTAGTAGGTCATAGTTTGAGGATATACTTTGTAATTAATTACACAAAGAGCCTGTTAACTGATTGTTAGCATGTTAGTTAGCGTGGTAGTTAATTATTATTAATTTTCCCCAATAGTATTTTTTTCTCACATTAATCTCATCCACCATAACCTTGAAAAGTTCCTGCACCTCTTTTTCTCCTTCTCCATGTTTAGTGAGTGACTGACGGTTAAGACCAAACTACCTGTATAAATGTTGTTTGTTGGCGCGTGCAATGCAATGACATATTTTAAGAAGTTCTTAAGTAGGAAAAATAAGAAATTAGTAAGAAATGACAGTTCTTAAGACAGTTCTTAAGAAAATATTGAGGAATTGCACTTAAGAACTTTCTTATGAACTTCTTAATTTTAGATCTTAAGACATTTCTTAAGATCGTTCTTAAGAACATATTGGTGAATCCGGCCCCAGGTCATGAATGATCTTCCGGGTCTGCAGGGACCAGTTTCAGGCCCGGAAACACCTTAAATTGTGTTTGTTCTGGGCCGTATGACGCTGCTGCGTCCTCGGCGGGACACGTCCTGCTCAGAGACGAGTCCCGGGGACGAGGTTCGTGTTTTTAATCCCGCTGTTTTTGTGTTGTAAAAGACCAGGGGCCAGATTCACCAATATTTTCTTAAGAACCGTCTTAAGAACTGTCATTTCTCAAGAATTTCTTATTTTTCCTACTTAAGAACTTTTTAAAATATGGCTGTATCCGAAATGGCATACTAAGTACTACATGCTACATACTGCATCAGTATGTACTGTATACTGCATACTGAATGAAGGATTCAGTAGCCGCTCCAGCAGACCGTTCACACAGCAGTAGCAGCCAAGTATCCCAGAATTATATTATATTATATTTACATTATTATTATTATTCATTTCATTATATTCAGTCGATGCACCTGAAGCGAGACTTCACTACACCGATGCATCGCTCCACAATATTGCGGGTGTTTGTTTGTGCAAATGTGTTGAAAAAGGTGATATTAGAGTTTTACCTTTTCACAGAAGACATTTTAAGACAGGTCAAGGTTGTCTTGAAGTTAAGAAAAAAGTCAAGAACAAATTTGAGAACTTTAATTTCAAGAATACCATTTTTTCTTAAGTTTTTTCTTAAGAAGAAACTTAAGAAGAAAGTTGAGAAAATACTTTGGGAGAATATGACTTCTTCTCTTTTTTCTTCTTAAGACTGAACTTGAAAAAAATGACACTTAAGAAGATTTTTTTTCTTAAGAATGTTTTGTGAATCCGGCCCCTGGTGCAGGACTTCACCAGGTCCGGGTGCAGGATGGAGAGACAAAGAGAGGGGGTGATGAATAGATGAAGGGATGAAGAGATGGATAGTGGGGGTCTGAGGTTTTCGGGGTTGGTGGTTCTACGGTCGGGGTCCCCTGGGATGAGCTGTGGTCGGGGCCCCACCCTGAGTGATGGGAGCAGCATGCAGGGAGGGGCTGGTGGTCCTGGGCTGGTTTTGGGGAGGGGCTGTGGTGGTCCTGGTCTGGTTTCCGTGGGGGTTTGGGGGGGGGGGGCTACGTCCTGGTCCATTTTTAGCTGCAGAACCAGAACCGGCTGCAGCGCGGAGGATGTGGTGGAGGTGGGGGGGTCAGAGGTCGTCTGAGACGTGTGGTGTGGTCAGGTGACTCAGGATTCCTCTTTACTGGGAGAAACCAGTGCTGCTGTTTCAGACCAACAATGAGGAGGACGAAGGCGGCGCTCTGTGATGATGATGATTCAATTTCAATTTTCAATTTTATTTATATAGCGTCTAATACAACAAAAGTTGTCTCTAGACGCTTTCCAGAGACCCAGAACATAAACCCCCGAGCAATTATTACATAAACAATGGCAGGTAAAAACTCCCCCAGTGGGAGAAAAGCCTTAAAAGGAACCCTGGCTATTAAGACATGTAGGTCTTAAAAGATAAATGTTGGTATCAATTATAACAATGTCATATCAAAAACCTTGTTGATGTCTTCGTTTTTATAAAATTTGAAAATATAATTTAACATGTAGGTCGCCATTGTTGTTTACATTCTGGGTAGTGACGTCAGACGGTGGCCCCTGCTAGCCCCCACTGTTTTGACAGCCAGAAACAGATGAAAACACAGCTAAACAGGTGACGGCGCACCAGAAACACAGATCAAAACACAGCTAAACATTAAGGTGACGGCGCACCTACAAAAAAGTAAAAAAAAAAAAAAAAAAAGTACCGCACCATAAAGCATGAACTATAAAAACACCATAAAACTCAGATAGACTAACAGACCACACGTTTCAACCAGCAGATAACCGATGCTACGATAAAAACCCCAGCCAGATCTGGTGTCATTAAATTAAATAAAGATGTTCTTGCCTATTTGACGCGAAGTCTGCGCCTCCCGTTTCGTCAAAGTCCCGGGCCAGTCCCCTCAGCCTCTGGTCTGTCATCACCCAGCACCGAGGCCGGTTTTAGGGGGGGGGGCGGGCAGGGGTGGGCTATGCCCACCCAAACGTGCCTCCTGCACACCGGCGTCTCCATCCCGGCGGCGGCGGCGAGAGCAGAGAGCGGAGCGCTGCAGGCTCTGGAGCCACGGCTACGCCGACTACGCAGGAGCCCAGACGCCATGGACGCCGTAGCCTACGCCGTAGCCTAATGCACTGGTAAGATGCGCACGACATTGATCATTTTTGCAGATCTCCCGTGCATCACAGAACTTTGATCCAGTTTGCCTGAACCGAGACGTCTTATGGGCTCCCTCGTCAGCCTCCACGGCCGGGAGAGTGCTGCTCATCTATGTTTTAGATACCTGTCCCAGTTAAACTAACGCGGCTTATCTTCCCAGAGCCACCGGTCTACGTCATCGTCCCCAGAATCCATTGCGCAAGTAAATATGTGATAAACATTGTAGATTTTTAAAGCAATTAGATTATTTTATGTGTTTTTAACAACATATTTTAGTATAAGAGAACAATTGTGGCTAATTAGGGACTACATGTCTTAATAGCCAGGGTTCCTTTTAAGCCAAACAGTGGCAAGGAAAAACTCCCCTTTAGGAGGAAGAAACCTTGAGCAGGACCAGGCTCATAAGGGGGGACCCTCCTGCCGAAGGCCAGACTGGGGGAGTCAGGAACGGCAACAGCACAGCAGGCAGGTGGAAGCAGCAATGGGATGAACGGGGGTGGGGACCGCAGGCCAGCACGCAGCTCCCGAAGCTCCGGCCCAATCAGCAAGCCCCAGGTTGGGGTGCAGGGTCGGGGAAAGGTTGAGAAGGGGCAGGGCCAGGGAGAGGAGTCTTGAGGGACAAACCTCTCCCCCGCCTACCCGGGCCGTTACCCTGCACCCCTCACTCCCACGCTGCAGGTTCCGGTGTTGTGCATTCAGAGATGCTCTTCGCCACTGGCAGAGGATGCTGCACCATGTACAAAAGAGAAAAAAGACAAGAAAAGGGGGGGCCAGCACAAGAAACTACAGGAGCGACTCTAACACACTAGAGTTTACACTACCTAGAGATTTACCAACACCAGCTAGAGGTTTACTAAACACTAACTATAGGCTTTACTAAACAGAAAGGTTTTAAGTTTAGTTTTAAAGGTGGAGGTGGTGTCAGCCTCCTTTACCCAGATTGGAAGTTGTTTCCATAGTAACGGTGCCTGATAGCAGAACGCCCGCCCTCCAAATCTACATTTGGCTCTTCTAGGAACTACGAGTAAACCTGCACTCCGAGAATGGAGAGCTCTGCCAGGAACATAAGGCACTATCAGGTCTTGCATGATGATGATGATGATGATGATGATGATGATGATGATGATGATGATGATGATGATGATGGGTGGTTCTGGTTCTGATTTTAGTTTAGTTTAACTAAACTAAATTATTAGTTTACGAGTAACTTATTACTCGTTATTAACAACATTACAATGTATGTTGATATCGAGACATCAGTACAACCATCTATCCCCACACCTGTACCCACATCTGTACCCACATCTGTCCCCACAGGTGTCCCCACATTTATCCCCACATTTATCCCAACATTTATCCCCACATCTGTCTCCACCTCTGAGTCTGAAGACGTCCCACTGATGTCAGCAGGTAACTTTGACCTGGACATAAACTTGTTTTCTACGGATCATGACTCGTATGACTCAGACACGCTGAATGTTTCCCCCGTCCTGCACGTTTGAGCATGTTAGCACAAATATTTACAGACCTATTTTTAGCTCCTCCAAGAGAACAGACGCCTGTTGCTATTTTTAACCCATCAAAGGGCCAGAAACCCGCCACTCCTCCCGTCCTCCTCCCGTCCTCCGCAGCTGCCGCGTAAACAGCCGTGCACATCTGTGGAGGAGAGTTCCTGAGTTCCTGAGTTCCTGAGTTTCTGCTACTCCACATCCATACGAGGTGGTTGGGCCGTGACTTCAGGACGACTCCGATGTGTCCAAGTCCCAGTGGCGGACCCTGGACACCGTGGGAGCTCCGTTGGGTCCTCTTGTACCCCTTTTCCACCAAACCGGTTCCAGAGCTGGTTCTGGTCCACAACTCGTTCAACTAGGAACCAGCTGAGAACTGGTTTGTTTTTCCACAGCTCGGGTGCTAAGCGGATGTCAGTGTCCGACATTTCCCCCAGTTTGTGTTTCTGTTCCGCCCCGCCTGTCTTCCATCTGCCCTGATTGTTCACACCTGTGTCTTGTTACCCCCTTGTGTATATCTGGTCTTGTCTTTCCCTTGCTCCTTGTCGTTCCGTACTGTTTGCTCCCTCCATGTTCTCCTTGTCAGTTTTTTCACTCATGATCCTGGTTTTTGTTTTGATCCTGCTCTGCAGCGTTTTTTATTCTTGTTTTTTGGAATAAAACTCAGTTTTTGGAACTCCTGCCTCTCGCTCTCCTGCATCTGGGTCTTAAACAACACCCCCCGTGACAGGGGAGCCACGTCAGTTATGTTGCTGCGTTTGCGTGAAAGTTGCAGCCACAACCAGGTATCTGCTCTAATAGGACTTGGTCCACGTAGCTCCTCCGTGGACACATCTCTAAAAGACAGGTTGTCTCCTCCTCCTCCCATGATGCTTTGCTGCATCCAGATTCATTCTTAATTGAAAATGTCTCCGTCTCCCAGTCTTGCTATTGCCGTTGGTCTTAATAACTCCACCTCCTCCGCTTACGCAAGCGGTTCTTTCCTCTAGCCCAGCATGGAGTTGGTTCTACCTTGGAACCGGTTCTTCTTGTCCGGAGCCAGTTTTTTGTCAGTGGAAACAGAAAGCCCGGTTCCAAACTCAGCACTGGCCCAGAACCAGAACCAGAACCAGCCCTGGAACCGGTTTGGTGGAAAAGGGGTCTGGACGAGCCGGAGGAGGCGGCTGAGAGAAGGATGTCCACACATCACTGTTTAGGCCGCCGTTCCCTTGACCCAAACTCAGATCCAAACGGGTCAAGCTCATTCAAAAGTAATAACTGGAATATTTTACTACGTTTAAGAACCGTCATCCAGCTTCGGACTAACGACCGTGGATGACATCACAGAGGGTTGTCCAGTTCTTCTTTGTAAATCACTGCTTTTTTATTTACATTCTTTTTGAAACTGGTTTTTAAATAAAAACAGAAACTGCAGGAAGGAAACGGATCAGGCTGCACGGTTCAGTGCAACACACACACACACACACACACACAAACACACACACACACACACACACACACACACACACGTGACGAGGCGTGTTCCAGCAGGGAAACACAAACATCGTCTGAGCTGACGGCTTTAAAACTCCGACATCAGCCCCCTCAAAACCAGAACCTGAAGCCCCCTGAAGGTCAGACCTCATCAGAACCAGACACACACACACACACACACACACACACACACACACACACACACACACACACACACACACACAAACACACCCAGGCGGTGACTCAGGCCGGTTCCACCCGTCAGAGCAAACACACTCCGGGCCTGAGGTCCAGAACCTCCCACGGCAGCCGACAGACGCAAACACACAGCCGGGCCGGGCCGCCGGCCCACGCACCGGCACACACGTCCCTCCCGGAGCCACCAGCGCCACCAGCCCGGGCCCTGAGTCAGGACCCGCCTTAAATAACCCGGGGCCAAACGTCAGAGCGGTTCTGACGCCAGCTGGACCAGAGAGGCCGTCAGAACCGACGCCGCTCACGAGACCGCTGAGCTCCAGAAACCCACAACCTCAGAACCTTTACACACACACACACACACACACACACACACACACACACACACACACACACACACACACACACACACACACACACACACACACACACACACACACACACACACACTGATCCTCTGATCCTTCAGGGATTAATAAAGTATTTGAACTGCAGTTACCTGAGTTGTGTCGTCTGGTGGTTCTTACCTGTACAGATTACCCATAATGCATCTCAAAGTGCATCAATTACACCTCCAGATAGATAGATAGATAGATAGATAGATAGATAGATAGATAGATAGATAGATAGATAGATAGATAGATAGATAGATAGATAGATAGATAGATAGATAGATAGATAGATAGATAGATAGATAGATAGATAGATAGATAGATAGATAGATAGATAGATAGATAGATAGATAGATAGATAGATAGATAGATAGATAGGTGCGTGCGTGCGTGCGTGCGTGCGTGCGTGTGTATCTGGTGTGGTAAACAGCAACAGCTGAGCGCTGGTTTCCGCTCAGCATGCTGGGAGTTCTGGGGGTCGTGACCTGCATGTTCCCAGCATGCTCTCTGACGGTTTCACACCTCCTCAGGTAAACGACCACAGGTGTGTGTGTGTGTGTGTGTGTGTGTGTGTGTGTGTGTGTGTGTGTGTGTGTGTGTGTGTGTGTGTGTGTGTGTGTGTGTGTGTGTGTGTGTGTGTGTGTGTGTGTGTGTGGTAAACAGCGACAGCTGAGCGCTGGTTTCCGCTCAGCATGCTGGGAGTTCTGGGGGTCGTGACCTGCATGTTCCCAGCATGCTCTCTGACGGTTTCACACCTCCTCAGGTAAACGACCACAGGTGTGTGTGTGTGTGTGTGTGTGTGTGTGTGTGTGTGTGTGTGTGTGTGTGTGTGTGTGTGTGTGTGTGTGTGTGTGTGTGTGTGTGTGTGTGTGTGTGTGTGTGTGTGTGTGGTGGGGGGTCACAGCCACCAGACAGAGCAGACCAGACTGACCCCCCAGCTGCGTACACAAGTTAGCCCGACTAATGTACTCCCATGATGCAACACGGGTGACCTGAACCCTTAGACATCTCTCCTCCTCCCATGGAGCTGCTGTGATACGTCAACGTCACCGCCATATTGGATGTTCAAGACTGCGCTGTAAACTAATACAAGTAAATGGACTTATTTTCATAAAGCGCTTTTCTACAAAGAAATGTACGTTTTACGTCTCATTTATTCATTCACACACGCACTAATATACTTGGGAAACAGTTAGGCACCAATTTTCTCAGATGGCAAAAATAAGAACTTTATTGATCCCACATAGTAATTCATGTTATATCAGCTATAGAGAACAAGGTAGTGCCGAAAAACAATATATATCCCCCCTCACAAAAATAAGAAAAATAGAGAAACATATTTTCTGTTATGTTCTGTTATTTTATTGTCTGAAAATGGTTCAAATGTTATTTTATTGTCTGGAAAATGGTTCAAATATGTTATTTTGTTATTTGAAAAATTAAAAATTGGTTTTGTTGATGAGAAAATATGTTTCTCTATTTTTCTTATTTTTGTTAGGGGGGATATATATTGTTTTTCGGCACTACCTTGTTCTCTATAGCTGATATAACATGAATTACTCCTATGTGGGATCAATAAAGTTCTTATTTTTGCCATCTGAGAAAATTAAATATATTATATTTGGTGCCTAACTGTTTCCCAAGTATATTAGTGCGTGTGTGAATGAATAAATGAGGCGTAAAACGTACATTTCTTTGTAGAAAGGTGCTTTATGAAAATAAGTCCATATACTTGTATTAGTTTACAGCGCAGTCTTGAACATCCAATATGGCGGTGACGTTAACGTATCGCAGCAGCGGGCAAAACCACTCGATGTGGTGTCTACGTATACATGTCTATGACCTGAACCCCACGCAGAACTCCCATGATGCAACACGGCCCGGTCTCAGGGCCGTCGGACCCCCAGCTGGGACTCGACACCTCGGTGTTTGCAGGTTCCCGGACCAGAGGGACCAGAGGTGCGACTTCTCCTGCAGCTGGTGACCCCGCGGCCGGGGGTCGGGAGGTCGGCCGGTTCTACCGGACCTCTGCTGCCGGCGGCGTGGCGGATCCAGCCAGAACCTCGGGGGAACAGACGGGTCGGACGTGAGACTCTCCTGGGAACCAGCCGGGCTGAAACCTCCGTAATTACGACAGAACCGCCGGACGTGAGACTAAACAGTCTGAGAGCTTAGTCGCCGCTGCAGCAAGGGATTCTGGGCCGTCTGGCCGCCGTCAGCACAGAATAGAACTGTACTGTACTGTAGAAAAGCTGCAGACACCACGGCGGTTCTGCAGACCAGGGTCTCCCCGGTGGACCCAGACCTGTCAAGTTTTGGATTTATAAATACTGGAAATTTTCCACCGCCCACTGGCACAAAAGGCAATTAAAGCACATTTATTTCTTTTAATTTTTTTCAGTTTATACACACATTGATTGTCCTCAAGTGAAACATTTACATTTTCACTCTTGTGGCTCTCTGACAGACATCGGTCCTTCCTCCGTTAAAGACACTAAAATCGCAGTTACAAATCTTTCAGAACTCGTAACTGTTCCCTTCCTTCTCATCTTTAGGAAAGTAACTTCGGTTTCCCATTTTTAGAGATATTTAACCAAAGTCTTTCCTTTTTTGGCAGAAATGTCTTTTCTCTGGTTACATCCATCCATCTCTGATTTGTTGAGTTTGGTCCCGTTGTTGTCACTAACCTCTCGAGAGTGAGGCTAGAACAGGTGGCAGTTCTCACGAGGCCAGTGACAATTCAGTTTGGAAAGACACAGGAATGCTTTTAAAAATCCTTACGTTTTGCAGCTGCAACTCATGCAACGGTTTGCTGAGTCCCATACTCACGGGAGTCACTAAAAACAACTAAAACACCTTCCCCATTCATGGTTCTGACATTTTCAATAGGTTGCCTTCAAAAATCAGAAGGAAAAACAGTGTTATCACAATAATCTCCTTTTTGGGCTTCTCTCAGCGAGAGACGCACATTTTGCTGCTGCAACTCATGCAATGTTTTTACGGGAGGACGGCGGGAAAGAGGGATGAAATACGGTAGTTTCCTGGCCAAAACAGGAGACTTGACAGGTATAGGTGGACCCAGCGCCGTCGTATAGGGGGGAAAGGTGGTGACAATTATAAGGGCCCACAGCCCACAAGGGCCCACACATGGCCCCCCCAGTAACCTATGAAAAAATGATTATGCATACATAATACACAATATATACTCATACTAATGAATCCAAATTCAAACAGCCACTAGTCACACAATATTCTGTAATTTAAATCACTTCGATAATTCCCTTTGCCCCTTCCCTTCTTAAAAATTGTTTGATCCACCCAGCTCTGTGCGAGTGAGCAGCGAGCTGCGCGAACGTGAGGGCACCGTTAATATTATAGATCCATGGACAGCACAGCTGGATTAGATGTGCAGTAGCTAGATGGTGGAAAGCTATCATGCCCCCCAAAAAGCACAAATCCGGGCAGGCCCGGTTCTACGAGGGTGCATAAGCATTGCACCCTCAGTTTATGTGTTTGCTCAGTTGAAAAGACGAAAAGAAAACTGACAAATGCGCGCGCGTTAAGCCTGATTTATGGTTCTGCGTTAAATCCACGGCGTAGCCTATGGTGTAGGTTACGCGGCGACGCGCACCGTACGTTCGCGTCCCCGCGTATCCTATGCCGTAAGCTCTGCGTTGGTGCAACGTGGAACCATAAATCAGCCAGTGTCCATCACTTGAAATGACTGTCATGTTTAGTGCTGGTTTTGAGCTGTATAGATCAAATCAGTTTGAATTTCTATGTTTTATTTTCAAGGTAAGAAACATCTGTTGCTAGATTGTCTGATGGGTGAGGTAGCCCAGACTAAATGTAGCATTTTCTTTGTTCTGCAGCAATATTGCTGCAATAAAACATTTGAAATACACTTTAAATATTCTTGTTTTGCTATTATCATTCCACATGCAGTGGATTGTATTATGACGCATTCAAGCCTAATCAGTCTCTTTTTTTTTTTAGCCTAATCAGTAATTATGAGCATCAACGAACGTCCGTTACGTTATCATGATGTGTTCAATGTGGTCTTGTAAAGATGTGTTAGCGCGACATTTGAGTAGCCAAAAACAACGAAGAAAGTTTTGTTAGATTTGTTGTTGTTACAGCAATAAAAGAAAAGGGCCCACGGCAATATTCTTTAAGGGGGCCCAGAATTCTTAGCAACTGCCCTCGGTGGACCTACATCGTCAACCCGGGTCACAATGGACCTCATCAGCTGTAGACGCCCCAACCCCCCCCCCCCAACTGCTTCACACTGTTTTCTGTTTCTGTGCAGAAATGTTGACTGTATGTGATTTCCAGACAGAACCGCCGCCGTCCGGGGCTCGGCCCGTGACGCAGACGTTCCCGGGCTGTCAGCGGCGTCACGTGTCTGCTGCATTCCTGGCGAGCCTCTGCAGCAGCTGGTCAGGACGCAGGAATGCAGCGCCGGGCCGACACCCAGCACGGCGTCGAGCTGCAGCAGAAACACAGCATCCATTTATGGACGAGGCCTCACTCCCGCTCAAGCGTGCAGCCTCTGATGTGGAAAAGCGTGTTTGACATTGGGCCTGAAAGGAGACACCATTGAGCCCTACAGAGAGAGACGGGGGGACAGGAAGATGAAAATACCTGCAGAAAAAAGCCAGACTGAATGGTGGAAACACCTCTCAGACGCCTGAATCACCGTCTGTAAATGCTGCGGAGGAGTCAGGCTGCAGGAATCTGGTCTGCAGATTCTGTGTGGTCCCCCCTCGGCTTTCTGCAGGGACGGATTAACGTCTGCAGTCTGGGTTTACCGCACGTCTGGAGCCCGGCGCAGACGGGCGGAGTCGGCGTGGAGCTGAGCTGGAACAGGCGGCAGCAGCTCCACGATTAAATCAGACTGTCAGGGAGCTGGATGACTCTGCCGAGAGGCCGCTGGGCCAGAGCGGCTCCTGCCAGGGCTGTTTAACCTGCAGCAGGGAGAGAGTGGACTGTCCAGCTCACAGTCAGGGTCAAAGCCATCCTCCTCCTCCGTAAAATCACACAAAACCACAAGCGTTCCCATGAAATTGATCAAAATCAGGTGTTTTTGGTTCCAAAAGAAAGAATCCAAATCTCTGTTGAGCCAAATGATTAGTCAGTGATGGAGAAGTTTCCTCTTGAAGGATCTGAACTGAACTGGAAAATCCCTCGGTGCCTATTGGCCGAGCCAGCTGTCACTCAAAAGACCCTGCCTCTTGTTTTACATAAATCTGTTTTTCTTTTATAAAACGTAACATAACGAGGTGGATAATTGCCTTGCTGGAACCCTAATGAGACCAGTCGCCACCCGTTTCCACCACATACGGCATAAAAAACACATTTAAATGTTTGTTTTACATTGAAACACAAACCAAGCAGGAGTTTTACTGGTCAAACTCGTCTGTAAATCATCAACTGCTTGATGTGACTGTAACTGTATTCAGCGTCATTTACGTCTAACAGCTTCAGGTCTGGTGGTGCAGCGTTGCTCCGTCAGCATCTTCAGATCCACCCAGGACGACAAGAAATGAGCGGTAAAGGAAACACGGCGATGACAGGGATGCAAAATCACCAGAGTCAGAAATAGAACTATTAAAAAAACTGACTGAAAGAAAAGACTAAATAAAAGCTGTGAAAAGAAGAAGCACAAACGAACCCAGAAAGTGAACAAAAAGATTCAAAACACCAATTTAAACCTCCTTCTAGTCTAACGAGGTCGATGACCCGATCAGCCGTGTTTTCCCGGAGCTCCTGCAGGAAACCGCGGAGCCGCTTCTCGGTCCAGTATGGAAGCAATTATGCACCATAATTCAAATTAAAATGGATTAGCAATAATGATTTGTCATTTTCGGAATAAAGCATTTTTTGACTCATAAATAAAATGAATAATAACTTTTCCAAACTGCATTTAAATAAAATGATAAAGAAAAAAGGACATTACTTCTTCATCCATGACTGTTTTCTACAGCGCTTTCAACCGGCTTTCAAGCGGCTTTCAACGCGAGCGACAGGAAGAAAATAGAAGCAGGGCGTCCGACAAATGTTCAGCTCAAAACGCCGCGCCGCACTGCGTCGCGCTGCGCAGCGCTGCCTCGCTGCAGCCAGTTAGGACAGTCCCATAGAAAATAAAGCAATGGAATTGATTTTGTCGCTGACGCTCGCTCGCATCGCATGCATGACACCGTGTAAAGGCTGATTTATGGTTCCGCGTTACACCAACGCAGAGCCTACGGCGTAGGGTACGCGTCGATTTAACCCAGAACCATAATTCAGGCTTAACTCCGCCGGCCGGAGGTTCCGTCATTTTTTCATAGCGGTGTATCGTGTCATTCAGGCAGCCAATCAGCACAGAGCCTCATTATCATAGCCCCGCCCACTCAGAATCCCGTATAGACAATGAGGTTAGAAATGGTAAAGATAAAGACATGGATCAGAGGCTGAATTTCTAATTTATATAGAAAAAACAATCAAAAGCTTGTTTTTAAGACATTCAAGGCCTGTTTAAAATAGACATTAAATGCCATAATAGATCCCCTTTAAATTAAATACTTACCTGCTGTACTCTACTGCCGTGATTCCCAACCCCCGGTCCCCGGACCGGTACCGGTCCGTAGAGCCGTTACTACCGGGCCGTGGAATGGCTTGTGTTCCGATCATAATTAGGGCTGCAATGATTCGCCGACGTTGTCGACAAAAAAGCGATAATCAAAATTGTCACCAGACGTTTTTTTCCCGATGGAGTGAGGCATCTCACTTCACTTCACCTCATACAATCTCTGCCGAGAGCAGCGCTGCACGACAGGGTCTCAGCAGCTTTTCTTTTTTTTGCGTGTCAGCGCAGTTGCGGGTAACAAAACTTGGCACTGGGGGTTCTAGGATTTTTCTGAAACAGGGGCCATTATGGGGCCAAATGTAACCTTCAGGGGCCAACAGCCCCTTTCACATAGAGGGCGCAAAGCGCGCCGCCACGGAGCTTGGCGGCGCGCGAGAGGCCACCTGCCACGGGCGTTTCACCTGCCTGCGTCTGAATTGAACATTTTTTAATTTCATCGCGCTGTGAGGGCATCTCGGTGCGACCAATAGGAGAGAAGGTGGTTGTCATCCTGCTGAGGACCCACTCCAAAACAGGCTGTCAAACTGCTCCCTGTTCAATCTGAAGTAGACCTGGTCATCATCATGGAGCTGTAGCTCCAACGAGCCTGGATTCCCCCAAATTCCGTCTTCTCATGAGGATTTCATGGACCCTCCTTGCTGCTGCTGCTCGTCTCCTCCTCAGAAAAACTAAAGCCAGCATCCCCCCTGAAATAAAAACGGTCCAAATCACCCCCCCCCCCCGAAATAAAAACGGTCCAAATCATCCCCCCCTGAAATAAAAACGGTCAGAATCATCCCCCCCCCCCCCCGAAATAAAAACGGTCCAAATCCTCCCCCCCTGAAATAAAAACGGTCCAAATCCTCCCCCCCTGAAATAAAAACGGTCAGAATCATCCCCCCCCCCGAAATAAAAACGGTCCAAATCCTCCCCCCCTGAAATAAAAACGGTCAGAATCATCCCCCCCCCCCGAAATAAAAACGGTCCAAATCCTCCCCCCCTGAAATAAAAACGGTCCAAATCCTCCCCCCCTGAAATAAAAACGGTCAGAATCATCCCCCCCTGAAATAAAAACGGTCCAAATCACCCCCCCCTGAAATAAAAACGGTCCAAATCATCCCCCCCTGAAATAAAAACGGTCAGAATCATCCCCCCCCTGAAATAAAAACGGTCCAAATCATCCCCCCTGAAATAAAAACGGTCCAAATCATCCCCCCCTGAAATAAAAACGGTCCAAATCATCCCCCCTGAAATAAAAACGGTCAGAATCATCCCCCCCCCCGAAATAAAAACGGTCAGAATCATCCCCCCTGAAATAAAAACGGTCCAAATCATCCCCCCTGAAATAAAAACGGTCCAAATCATCCCCCCCTGAAATAAAAACGGTCAGAATCATCCCCCCCCTGAAATAAAAACGGTCCAAATCATCCCCCCCTGAAATAAAAACGGTCAGAATCATCCCCCCCCTGAAATAAAAACGGTCCAAATCATCCCCCCTGTAAAACTGCCATCCCTCCTTTCCATCCCTTTTGTCATTTCATCAATGAATGTGGTTTTACTGCTATTTCAACATTTGGAGTCATCACCAGAAAAATAACACCAGAAAAATAACTCATTTGACAATTTTCACCTGTTTCAAGTCAATTTTCACTTGAAATAAGTAGGAAAATCTGCCAGTGGAACAAGATTTATCTTCTCATTACAAGCAAAAAAATCTCAGATTTTTCTACTTATTTCAAGTGAAAATCTTTGAAAAAAAATTGTTGTTTTTTATTTACTTTTTGTATGAACAGCAGCAAAGTTGAATAAAATATCTATTTTTCATTGAAGTACCCATCTTTCTCGTGTTTATTATCATTTGCCACATAATTAAAGCAACCTCATACTAAATTTAAGAAAACAATTTTTGCATTTTTTTGTCATATAATTTCATCCAAAACTTGTATAAATCGAAATGTGTTTCTTTGAGTGGCAGCCCTGTCATGGCTTGGCGGACAATAAGTTCTGGTACCCGACCGGACTGAACAGCGCCATGCACAGGTGCTGTATGCAGGTTAGGTACAGTCTGCTGCAGAGATGAGCGGACCTCAGCAAACCTCCATGAGCCGTTTCTTTACTGGTTGTTCGAGTAAAAGAAATGGTGATGAACAAGTAGAAAATCCTACCAAAAAGAAAAGCAAAAGCTTTAATCGCAAGTACGACATTATGTATATAAAATACGGATTTGTTGCAACGGGCGATTTGGAGGCGCCAAACCCACTATGTATTTTATGTGGAGAAACGCTCGCCAACGAAGCAATGAAGCCATCCAAGCTTCAAAGATACTTAAATACAAAACATCCTTCTCTCAAAGACAAACCAGTGGATTTTTTCGAAAGGAAAAAACGTGAGTTACATTTGCAGAAGCAAGTTTTAAAGGGCACAACATCAGCTAACGTCGCTGATGATAGCCTGCATTTTAAAATGCATAGTTTTTTTCTAAAATGTTTATTAAAATTGACATAAATTGTCAACCGGTCCCTGAGCTTTTTGTTTATACTTCTGCTGGTCCTTGGCTCAAAAAAGGTTGGGAACCCCTGCTCTACTGCCCTTACTTTTTAACAACTTGTGCTTTTTATTATTTTACCTCTTTTATTATCATTTTATTTGTTATTTACTGTTTAATTGTGTCTTGCTGCTTTTAATGTTGATGTGAAGCACTTTGAATTACCTTGTGTTGAACTGTGCTATTGCCATGGCCCAGGATTATCAAAAACAAACATCTTCCTGGAGAGAGTCCTGCTGTTGCGTCACCGTCTGCAGCCGCTGTGGGCGTGGCCTCAGATGGGAGGGGGCGTGTCCTCTGATGGGAGGGGGCGTGGCCTGGGCCTGGGCCTCGTGTTGTTCAGACTGCAGAGGAAGACGCTGTGATTAAAGTTCCTGTCTGGGTCTGTGTTGTGTCTGTCCCGGGTTTCCCCCTCTGACTCACGGCTGAACCTTCACTCCAGACCTGAGTCAGGCGGCTCCTTCAGCTCCCGCCGCTCAGATCAACAAGCCCCGATTACCCAGGGATCACTGGGGGAGACAGGAGACTCACGTTTACTTCCTGTTTGTCTCAGAGCTCTGAAAACACCAGTTCATGAACGTGTTTTCATGGATCTACCGAGGGAGGGGTTCATGTCTGGACCGGAGTTGCTGCGTTCTCAGGAAGTGAAGAAAAACTGATGGATGGATGGATGGATGGATGGATGGATGGATGGACGGACGGACGGACGGACGGGTGGATGGATGGACGGATGGACAGATGGACGGGTGGACGGGTGGATGGGTGGATGGATGGATGGATGGATGGATGGACGGACGGACGGACGGACGGGTGGATGGATGGACGGATGGACAGATGGACGGGTGGACGGGTGGATGGATGGATGGATGGATGGATGGACGGACGGACGGACGGACGGGTGGATGGATGGATGGATGGATGGATGGATGGATGGACGGACGGACGGACGGACGGACGGACGGACGGGTGGATGGATGGATGGATGGATGGATGGACAGACGGACAGATGGACGGATGGATGATGGACGGATGGACGGGTGGATGGGTGGATGGATGGATGGATGGATGTTGGATGGATGAATGGATGGATGGATGGATGGATGATGGATGGATGGATGGATGGATGGATGGATGGATGGATGGATGGATGGATGGATGGATGGATGAATGGATGATGGATGGATGAACAGACGGATGGATGGATGGATGGATGGATGGATGGATGGATGGATGGATGGATGATGGATGGATGAACAGACGGATGGATGATGGATGGATGGATGGATGGATGGATGGATGGATGGATGGATGGGCAGATGGATGGACGGACGGACGGACGGACGGACGGACGGACGGACGGACGGACGGACGGACGGACGGATGGATGGATTATACATACATGGATGGATGGATGGATGGATGGATGATGGATGGTGGATGGATGACGGTTGAGCGCGGTCTCTGCCGGTGACTAAACCTGAATCTCTCTACGACCAACAGAATCAGCTGATGCCTCGTTGCCATGACGTCACGTAGAAACCCAACCATGTGACGTCTGACCGCACTGACGTGCGTTGCCGTGACAACTGAAGGCTTTTCCATCATGTGAGGTTCTGAAGAACCCAAACATCTGGTGATGATGAAGACACAGGACATGAGGACCCAGCGGGAACATCTTGTGATGACCACGGCAAGTGGTAACCACGGCGACTGGTAACCACGGCAAGCACACGGCTGCTGGTGGAGGTCACCGAGGTCACCGAGGTCTCCTAGCTGAGGCGCTAGAGCAGACATGTGCAGCACATCCTAACATCAAACTAGAAAGTCTCTCGGTACCGATTCATCAACACGTTTTACCGTCGTTAAAGCTTCACTTCCCAGCATCCTCCTGGAAGCGAGTAGAAATAAAAAGGGTAATTAGCGATGACGGTTGCAGGGTTGCTCCGCAGAGGTGATTAAACCGCTCCGCAGGACTTGAACTCCTGCAGCTGCGAGCGGGACGCGTGTTTGTGTGTCACGACTGAGTCTGAGTGATGGGAGTGTAAATCTGTCAGCCGAGTCCCTGAGTCACCGCCGGCGAGGGGGGCGTGGTCCTCCGTCAGCTCCCCGCCGTGACTCAGGTCAGTGGAGGGTCTGGGGGGGCTGCTGCAGCAGGTGAAGGGACAGAGGGACGGAGGGACAGGTACAGCCGACTCCCCCCATCGGCCCGTCGGTCCAGCAGAACTCCTCGCCGGGTCACGGTTCACTCGTAGCTCCAGCTGTTTCCACGCCGCCGTCCTGAAACCTTCCAGATGTTTGTGAAACGCTGATACTGAGAGTTTCTCCAGGAGAGATGTTACGTCTCCATCTGCTCGGCACACGGGGGTGAAGTAAAACACATTTATGTGGGATGCAGGAGGGTTGTTATGATCGGTGGCCAGAACACCTGATGACCCGCTGAGCTAGTTAGCTAGTTAGCTAGTTAACCAGCTACTAGTTACTAGTATTTATCACTGAACCAACCTGAATAAACACCAGAAAGAACATAATTGTTTATATTTTAAAGTAAAGACACTTTGTTATGTTTATTTTACTAACAGACCTCCGTGATGGTCTATGGGTGGGTTGGTCTGTGGGTTAGTTGGTCTGTGGGTTGGTCAGTGAGTTGGTTTGTGGGTTTTGGGTTGCTTGGTCTGTGGTTGGTCTAGTATTGGTTGGTCTGTGCGCTAGTTTGGTCTGTAGGTTGGTCTGTGGTCTGGTTTGTGGGTTGGTTTGTGAGTTGGTCTTTGGGTGGGTTGGTCTGTGGGCTAGTTTAGTCTGTTGGTTGGTCCGTGGTGGGTCTGTGGTGGGTCTGTGGGCTGATTGGTCTGTAGTTGGTCTGTAGATTGGTCTGTGGGTTGGGTTGGTTGGTCTGTAGGGCAAGTTTGGTCTGTGGTTGGTCTGTGGGCTGGTCCGTGGTCTGGTTTGTGGGTTGGTCAGTGAGTTGGTTTGTGGGTTTTGGGTTGCTTGGTCTGTGGTTGGTCTAGTATTGGTTGGTCTGTGGGCTAGTTTGGTCCTTAGGTTGGTCTGTAGTTGGTCTGTGGGTCGGTCTGTGGTTGGTCAGTGGGTTGGTCTGTGGTTGGTCTGTGGGTTGGTCTGTGGGTTGGTCTCTGGGTTGGTCTGTTGGTTAGTTTGGTCTGTAGTTGGTCTGTGGGTCGGTCTGTGGTTGGTCTGTGGTTGGTCAGTGGGTTGGTCTGGGTTGGTCAGTGTGTTGGTTTGTGGGTTTTGGGTTGGTTGGTCTGTGGTTGGTCTAGTATTGGTTGGTCTGGAGGGATCTGAGGATTTGAGCTTCAGGTAGCTGGGCAGCGGTTAATCGCAGCTTAATTTCTGACGATCTCCATCCGTGTCTCCAGAGGAACAGAGGGAACTGTTGCCCCGGCGGCGCTTCTAGATCGCTCAACGGCGCCGTCTGTGAAGCCTCGCCCAAAAACGGCCACGGCGGCTACTGCGGCGCTACTGCCTCATGGGAAGTCCTCGTCACAGGTACACAGTCGTGTAAGCAGCAGAAGAAGAAAAAGTATTAACGAGGACAACGCAGACGGACGCCACCGACTGGACCCGTCGGCAGCCAGGTGGGTCGACCAAACCTGCCGTTACTTTCTGAGGTTTTCACAGATTTTCTCCTGCGTCTGTTTGAAATGACATCATCACATCAAACAAACACCGTGACTCTGAAAAATAAAAGTTTGAGAGGACTAATGTGTAAGCGGCACGGCAGCAGGACTTGGACCAGAACACAAAGCCCGACGAGGGTTTTACTCATCAGGCTCCTGCAGGCTCTTTGTAGATCTCCAGATTCACTTTGTTCTAATTTCCATCCCAACCGCACACTTTGATGTTCGCAGACACGCAGATCACAGGAAGCCGAAGCCTTTTCCTCGCCGGCCTCCCTCTCATTTCCTGCCGGCAGACCCCCACCCCCCCCGGGCTGCAGCTGGCTGGGAGGGGGGGCCGCGTGAGAGGAGTCACGCAGCAGCTTCAGAGGAGACCTGGGGGTAACGGATCCCTCACCGAACCCCCGGCCCCCCGAGGGAGGACAGGCAGGGAGCAGGAGGGCTTTTATTGTGGCGGGGTTAATGGCGGTAAGTGATTCCTGCCACGCGCCTCCGTGAGACGACGACCCCGTCATCGCTGATGGGTCACAACCCAGAAACCACATCCATCACAACTACAAACCAGCACACTAACAAGCAGATTAGAAAAGTCTGAAGTCGTAGATCATCTGGAACCAGCTGGTCCTCTGGTCTGTCCTGCAGGATCAGGATCGGGAGAAACAACCAGATCTCCTGGTCTTAGTGAGGACTCTGGTCTCCTGGTCTTAGTGAGGACTCAACGGCTTCAAGTTCACCGAGGACGGAACCCCCGAGCACTGCTAGTCCCAGCAGAACGATGCTAGTCCCAGCTAGGCTTGCCACCCATCCCTTGAAATACGGAATTGTTACGTAATTGGGAATTCAAAGTTAAAAGACACATTATGCTCTTATTTATTGATGTCATAATATACAGGTGAAGGTCGGAAAATTTGAATATATTGCAAAACTTCATTAACAAATATATTATTTCCCACTACATTCAAAGTTAGATATTTCAAGCCTTTATTTGTTATAATTTTGGTGATTATGGCTCACAGATAAATAAAAAATATTATAATTATAATATTATACTATATTATGAAATCAATAAACAATTCAATCATCAAAATTATAACAAATAAAGGTTTAAGACATCTTGATTTGCATGTAATGAGACTATGTAATGTATTAGTTTTACTTTTACTTTTACTTACTTTTACACCATATTCTTCACCTGTAGCTATATTCTACATCCTGGCTGATGTGGACATACAAGGTCCACAACGTAACATAGGAGGATATTTCAGCTGCTATATGGTTGGCTGTCTGTAGTCATGCAAGTTCAATGCTATTAAGGCACTTTAAATCAAAGCATTTTGTTTTATAAAATAATGTTTCTAAGCAATTTAGAAGTTTTGGGGGATGTCCCTTTTTTTTGTTGCCTGCGCTGCTGAAATCGGGGCATCCCTTCTGAAAGGTGGCAACCCTAGTCCCAGCGGAGCGATGCTAGTCCCAGCGGAGCGATGCTAGTCCCAGCGGAGCGATGCTAATCCCATCAGAATTATGCTAGTCCCAGCAGAACACCGCTAGTCCCAGCAGAGGGATGCTAGTCCCAGCAGAGCGATGCTAGTCCCAGCAGAGCGATGCTAGTCCTAGCAGAGCGATGCTAGTCCCAGCAGAATGATGCTAGTCCTAGCAGAACGATGCTAGTCCCAGCAGAACGATGCTAGTCCCAGCAGAGCAACGCTAGTCCCAGCAGAATGATGCTAGTCCTAGCAGAGGGATGCTAGTCCCAGCAGAGCGATGCTAGTCCCAGCAGAATGATGCTAGTCCCAGCAGAGGGATGCTAGTCCCAGCAGAACAATGCTAGTCCCAGCAGAGCGATGCTAGTCCTAGCAGAGCGATGCTAGTCCCAGCAGAATGATGCTAGTCCCAGTAGAGTAATGCTAGTCCCAGCAGAACGATGCTAGTCCCAGCAGAGCGATGCTAGTCCCAGCAGAGCGATGCTAGTCCTAGCAGAGCGATGCTAGTCCCAGCAGAATGATGCTAGTCCTAGCAGAACGATGCTAGTCCCAGCAGAACGATGCTAGTCCCAGCAGAGCAACGCTAGTCCCAGCAGAATGATGCTAGTCCTAGCAGAGGGATGCTAGTCCCAGCAGAGCGATGCTAGTCCCAGCAGAATGATGCTAGTCCCAGCAGAGGGATGCTAGTCCCAGCAGAACAATGCTAGTCCCAGCAGAACAATGCTAGTCCCAGCAAAGCAATGCTAGCCCCAGCAGAACTATGCTAGTCCCAGCAGAACAATGCTAGTCCCAGCAGAACAATGCTAGTCCCAGCAGAGCAACGCTAGTCCCAGCAGAATGATGCTAGTCCTAGCAGAGCAACGCTAGTCCCAGCAGAACGATGCTAGTCCCAGCAGAGTAATGCTAGTCCCAGCACAGCACCGCTAGTCCCAGCAGAGGGATGCTAGCTCCATGAATATAAATATGTTTATTTCAGCAGTTTCATCCTTGAGGTCAATGGAGACAGCACCGTTTTCCAGCCCCGCCCTTAGTGATCAGTCGTGCAACTGCAACTTCCTCTACTTCCTGGTAAATGGAACCGGTTTTATGTTTACAGGGTTGTAAAGGTTGTAAATGTTTGGATTTCCAGAACATTTTCTCCCCATGAAGCCAGGAGGTTTTCCAGAACTCCTGAAATAGTGAGCTACAGTGATGCAACAACCATGATCCTCTACAAAGTGGGTACTGTACGTTTCCATTGGGTCCATCAACGGTTTGGGTCGATGTAGTTTCAGTGAAGTGGAGAATAAACCTGTTGGCTCCACCTGAAACCCAGGTGGCTCCTTTTTATGGCTTTTTTCCACTAGTACCTACTCAGCCCGACTCGCCTCGGTACGGCTCGTCACGCATCGTCCCGGCTCCACCCGCTTTGTCCTCGTTTGTTTTTCCACAGCCAGGTGATAAGTGGGCGGCTTGGGGTGAAGCTGCTGTGACGTACTCTATTGCGCAACCGCTTTGTTCGTGTCGCGCTGGTCAGAAATCAGCTGGAGCCGCGAGCGGCTTAGAAGAAAACAGCCCGTCTACATCCCTTTTTTAATTCTCTCCTCAGCCACCAGGTTTACGAACATCTGCACCTCAGAGTTGGATCACCAAACAGACGTTAGCGCTGTATAATAAAATCGCTGCAAGTCGCTCTTGCGCTGACTCCCGCTTCCTGATTCCAACACCGACCAATCAGTGGCGAGGAGGCTGATGACGTCAGATATAGTGCCGGCTCAGCCCGGTTAGAACCTCGGCAGAAAAGATACAGAAAAAGTATCTGCTTGGCACGGCTCCACCCGCCTCGGCCCGTAGTGGAAAAGCACAAGACGGGGGCGTGGGGAGTAGAAGCGAGCAGAGTAGGTACTAGTGGAAAAGCGCCATTATTGGCCAACACAGGTTGGCCCTCCTCAGCGGTTCAGGCCTGGAACCGGGTGTGTTGGTTCTGCAGGGCCAGGACTAAGACTAAGACTTGCAGGAACAAAAACCCCAAACCTGGTTTGGGGTTTTTGTTCCTGCAGATGAGATTTGCATAATGACAGCTGGAGGTTAGCAACTGAAACAAGCTCGTAAACTCAAACTGAAACTGCATTTCTGTCCGTTTCCAGATGAGTCCGTCTGAAACGGCTCTGACACAAACCCAGAGCGTCGACCTCTCTGCGACTTCCAGGGCCGTGCAGGTCGGGACTCGGTGTCCCTCGGGTTTCTGAGAAACGGAGCAGAGCAGGAGGGAGGGGCCCGGGGTCGCCGGGGCCCGGATCAAAGGGCGGTTTGGGTGGGTGGGGTCGGCCCGGCGGTGGGCGGGTGGGGCTCACCTCAGCACACGGCCTGTAATTGTGGGCTGGAGCACGGAGAGAAAGGAGGCCCTGTGATGGTGTTTAGACGGAGCTGCTGATGAGTTCTGATGCTCTCCGCTTTAATGTTCCGCCAGAAGCAGCTGAAATGTCAACCTAAGCACGCAGAAGGTTGTTGAGGAGGTTTGATTCCCTCGAGTGGATCCAGTGAACAATTCCAGCCCACCTCCACGGCAACGGAGGAGACGTGACTCAGCTGGAATTAAATCGGCTTCTCTGCTTCTTTCTGACCCATTTCTCCAGTTTCAGCCTCCGTGACCTCAGCTGGCCGGTTTGGAGAGTCCGGGGAGGAGGGGGGGGTCCTGCGGCGGGACGGGTGGGGTGACGCCTGGCTCTGTAAATTTAGCCTCAGCCGGGACAAAAATAACCGCCGGCAGCCAGAGGGGATATTTATAGCTCTGGCAGAGGAAAAGCCTCGCCGGCTCAGCGAGTTTCAGTCTGCTGCAGTCTGCTGCTCTGCTGTAGATCTGGTCTCTGTTCCTCAAGATTCAAGAGAGGTTTATTGTCCTTCCAGCCTAATGCTCAGAACACAGTCCACTGATATAACGTTTCCTGAGACAACGTAGGACAGTTTGGGACAACAACAACAATAATCCAAATGCTACATATAACTGCCGATGTAGTGCAAAAAAAAATACTTATAAGGTGTATAGTGACTGTATTATTATTTACATGAGGTGCAATGGTGCATCAGATAAACAGTGATGCAGGACAACAGAGGTGATCAGATCGTGCGGCGTGGGGGAACAAGCTTCGGTTCCTTCTGCCAGATCGGAGGGGAGAGAAAAGTCTATGTCTACTTTAAAGATTAGGACTTTTAGCGTGACTGACCGGTCAGTAAGCCCCGCCCCCTTAGTTACTGTTGCCAACCTGGGCAAACTTTGTTTAAAGTTTGCCAGTCGTGACTGTAGGTGGGAACCCCTCCTCCTGAATTACCCCGTCTAAAAATACCGTTGGTTATTAGAGCTTGGCAACTTTGTTCACACTGACCTACGATTGCTAACCTTCAATGCTAACCTACCTTATTAACCTACGATGCTAATCTTTGATGCTAATCTTCGATGCTAACCTACGATGCTAACCAGAGGTACCTGACAAAAACGCTGTCCGTCAAGGTGTGTACTTGTGTGTCTTTGTGTGTTTTCATAAGTCCTTGTGTGTACTTGTGTGTACTTGTGTGGGAACGACGTCCTCTGCAGCTAAAGTTCTGATCTGGTTCTCACAATCAATCTTAGCAAGAACAGAAGAAATCCCAGATGTATTCTGGCCCCGCCCACTTTATGGGGTGTGTCCAGTGGAGACTTCAGACAGTAAAGTATCCCAGAATGCATTTCGCACCGAAAAGTGGTAAATATAAACATATAACGTAGTTTTAAGATGTTTTCTTGCGAGGATATAATTATTATAACTCCATATTTGTGGTAAACTTATAAAGTGTATGTGAAGTTTTTTCTTTTCCCAAACTTTATTTATAACACGTCTGACATACAAAAACGTAAAATTCATTCAAAATACGTTGTGTAAAGTGATGCCTGTTGTTGAGTCTGGTTGTAACTGGCTGCAGAACCCTGCAGAACCTTCCCAAACCCACCTCACATAGACCCGAGCAACATGTGACGAGAAACCGGGTCAGAACTGAGGAACCGTGCAGACGGACTGAGCAGCTTTGACAGAAACTTCAAGTGTTTCCAGAATAATTATCCTGAGCTGCTTCACGTCCAGGAAACAATGTGTCCACTGTCCCGTCGCCGTGGAAACGCAGGTGAGGACGTGCGTTTATTACCTGCTGCTGAGCGTCAGGACCGGCACACCTGCAGCTCCGGGAGGAAATAATCCTGCGATTGTTCGGCCCAGCCTCCGGGGTTCCCGACCCCCGGGGTTCCTGGGCCGCCGGGTTCCACGAAGCTGCCGGGAGTTTTTGGACCTGGACCAGGAAGTTGGGCGGATCGGTAGAACAGATCCAAGCACACGGTTATTTAGGTCTTAGAGAGGGACAGTTCAGAGGTCGCAGCAGAGCATGCTGGGAAACCTTCAGTGTTGGTACCTGCACTCACAGACTGCAGAAGAAGAACTGGAGATGTTATGTCACTCTGCTGTCACTCAAAACACTACACAGGTAATTAAACTGAAAGATTCAACCCCCACCCCAAAGACCAGAACTGGCTTTCAACCAGTGGATCTGGACCCTAGTGGTCGGTAGAGGAACCGCAGGTCCAGGTCCAGGAACCAGAAACTAATGGCGCTTTTCCACTAGTACCTACTCAGCCCGACTCGCCTCAGTACGACTCGTCACGCCTCGTCCCGCTTTGTCTCCGTTTGTTTTTCCACACCCAGGTGAGAAGTGGGCAGGTTGGGGTGAAGCTGCTGTGACGTACTCGATTGCGCAACACGTTTGTTTGTGTCGGCGCAGATGAGAAATCAGCTGGAGTCGCGAGCGGCTGAGAAGAAAACAGAGCGCCTGTGAATCTGGTCGTTCCTTATCGCCCGTCTACATTCCTTTTTAATTCTCTCGTCAGCCGCCAGGACTGACATGATGACGTCAGATCCAGGGCCGACTCATCACGCTTAGAACCTCGGCAGCTTCGGTACAGAAAACGTATCTGCTTGGCGCGGCTCCACCCGCCTCGGCCCGTAGTGGAAAAGCACAAGACGGGGGCGTGGCGGGTAGAAGCGCGCAGAGTAGGTACTAGTGGAAAAGGGCATAACCTGCTTCCTGGGTGGATGGACTCGAACAGCCATCTCTGCGAGGACCGGGGCGACTCGGCGCGACTCGGGGCCGTCTGAGGACAGGGGCAACTCTGACTCCGACTCCGACTCCAATGAGTTTCCATTTCAACCTTTGCAGCTCCGACTTCCGGCTCCAGATTCCACCGGGCTCCGTCACCACATCGGACGCCAACATCAGGACCTGCAGAGAGAGAGTCGTATAGGACCAAAGGTCGTCCAGGGTGGAAACGAGGGGTCCAAGAGATCACCTGTCCAGCATCATCTGAAGGAGCCGGGAACCACGGCGGGTCGATCGGGCCGTGGCCTCACTGGTAGACTCCGACCATTCGAGCGTCTGGTATCGCTGGTTGCTCCACACCTCCAAACCGGCACCAAAAAGCCATGCAGAAGAAACCCAGCTCGTCTCACCGCCAGACATTTCTTCTCGTTTGTACACGACTTCCTGCATGTCGTTTACTCAGAGCTCCGGTAGAGTAACCACACGGGCCTGCACCAATGGTGATTGTCGTATCCCAAAGTATAAGACCTCTTTTGGTGAGTCTGTCTTTTCTGTGAAGGGTGCAAAACTCTGGAATTCTTTACCCACTCATTTAAAATTAGAAACGCGTGGCAATATTTTCAACCTAGGACTCAAACTATGGCTCAAATCTAAACAACATTTAGTCATATTGTCTGTACTTTTTTAAAAGCCTCCTCTGGACAAGTGTTGTAAATTAGCATGTATGCTAAAACACTCAAACAGTGCATTTGGTTTGTCCTATGTAATTGTGATGTCCATACCAAATAAAGAAATAATAATAAAATAATAATACTCGAGGCGGCTGAGACCTCCACCTTTAGGCGGGTCGGACTCTGTGCGTTCACTCGTCCCCCAAACCGAGCAAACGAACCCTGATCCGTCACGAGCGGACCGAACGGTTCGGGTGGGAATGAGAGGAAAGAGAAAAGCATGTGGGTGACGTCTGTTGTGTCTCAAACATCCGTCAGTCAGAGGTTCACTTGAACGCATCGCAGTGGCAGCAGCTGCCGAACTGCCGGTTCCTGCTCGCTCGTAAAAGGAAGTAGTAAAAGTCTGTGTTCAGGATCCAAAACACAACAAACGTCTGGCGGAGGAGCGGCTCTGAGGCGTCATCCTGAGGCCCGACTCATGTGGAAGTCGGCGTTTCATCACCGGAGCAGCTGCTGGGACAAAGCCATCCGCCGGCGCACGCCTTCCCACTGCAGGGTTTCACAAACGATGATCACTTCTGAGGAGGCCTGCGTTGCCAGGTCTGATTCCGTCAGTGGAAGCAGGAACCCGTCAGATCTGAGGCAACGCTAGCGAGAAATCAGATTTCTCAACCAGCTCAACGGTTAATGATGATGAAGCAATTTACCTGGAAACCCGTGAATCAACCAGTTACATGAAAACGGATCAGAATCCTGCAGAAATACGACGAGCAGCGAGTTCTACGCACTGATACGTCCACAGCTCGGTGGGGATCTGAAAGTGGACACTAGTCTGTTTCAGTTTTAGTTTTACTCTAGTCTTTGGATCGAGCTATCATTTTAGTTTTTATTAGTTTTAGTCACGTTCATTCTCCTTTTAGTCGTGTCAAGTTTCAGTCGACTAAAAGTCTGAGCATTTTAGTCTTATTTTAGTCAGAATTGTCCAGGAACATTTTAGTCTAGTTTTAGTCAAAGATTGTATTTAGCCAAACCCATTTTACAATTCAAACAACTTATTGTTATATTATTGTTACCTTATAGACTCAAGAATACATTACTTCCAGATACAGAAGACTCTAATTTGAGTTTACAACATATTTATTTTTCCACATTTCTCCCCATCTTTTTCTTTTCCGACGACACATTGGGTTTTCTTTTCCACGTCTATGTAGGAAAGTGGATCCAAAGATGGATCTTCCTCTTCTTCTCCAGCCCCAGAGCAGATCCCCCCGTTTCTCTATGTAACTTTGTTTTTAATGGTTGTTAACTAGAGCTCTGCGTTAACGGCATCAGCCTCTAACTCTGCAGCTGCATCTTCTGGATCTGATTCCTGCTGCAGCGACTGGGATTGAGGACTAACGTCACCCGGAACTAAACCAGAGAAACTACTGAAAACATGGACATTAAACCAGAGAAACTACTGAAAACATGGACATTAAACCAGAGAAACTACTGAAAACATGGACATTAAACCAGAGAAACTACTGAAAACATGGACATTAAGGATCTTTGGTAGAACATTTCGTCTCGTTTTGGTCAACGAAAATGAAGACACATTTCAGCAGAGTTTTTATTTTGTAATCTACATTTTAGTCTCGTTTTTATTCATCTACGATATTGCATTATATATTTAATTATCGTTATCGTCACATGACCAGCATTTTCATTGCGTCTCGTCTCGTTTTCCTCAGGTGATAAAGGTTCGTTGAGGAGGATATTTAGTCATAATTTTCGTTGACCAAAGCAGCTTCAGTGGTCACCAGGGTGGCCTGGTCACCTGGAGGCCGGTGCTACATCTGTCTCTGTGGGGGGGGGTCATCTGTCCAGGGAACTCCAGGTGACCCGGATTTCTCCGACAGCTACAAGAATCGGATGCTCATCAGAATCTGCTTTTCTCTCCTGCCGAGGCCTTCAGAAACCTCGAAAGCTGCTTGTTTTTGTCCTCCTTCATTTCTTTGTTCTGCTTCTGTCAGCTGCACACTCACCACTCATCCTCCTCTCCTCCTCTCCTCCCATCCTCCCCCTTACTCATCCCTCCGCCGGTCCAGCACCAGCCTTACATGGTCAGTGACGCGGCGCAGGATCTCCCTACGTACCACGCCGACGTCCCGACCAGATACACACAGAAACCGCTCCCAGCTCCAATCGGCGGCCTCCGCCTGTTTCCACGGCAACGTGACGCACGCAGGAGCTTCTCACGGCTCCTGGAAGCCGCTGGCGAGCAGAAATAGCTGCGGCTCTGACACACTGAGCTGCTTTTGAATCCTCTAAAAATAAAGGAAGCTGCTCCAGAACATGAGTGAGCTGAGAGGAAACGCCGCCGTCACCCGGCGGAGCCCTCGCCGCGTGACATCAGAGAGAGTACGGGGAAGACGCTAAAACTACGTCCTCAAGTCTCAGCTGCATCTCAAAACCCTCAGGAAGACCCGCGAGGTCCGGATCATCCATCAGGCCCAGAGTCCCGACCCTGACCCCAGAAACACCTAGACCCAACGGAGGCCAACAAGCCCTTAAACCAGACCAGGTCCAGGTCCAAGTTCATCTCAGAGACCTGGACGAACCCTCTGGTTCTCCTTCCTGAGAAGACAAACCAGTCCCTCAGTCGCTGACTTAAAGAAATCCAGTCAGGAGAGGATTTCTGACTCGGTTCAGGAACATACCGGGTATTTGTGGGGGGGCTGTTTCAGCAGTGCAGCCAGGGTTCACCCAGAGACGGGCCGAGGACCCAGACCCAAAGACATGCTGGAAACCCAGAACCCGGCTCCCATAAAGTGCTGGGTCGAGACTCCGAAGGACCCAAAAATAAAGGTCTAAAGCAGGGGTGTCCAAAGTCGGTCCTGCATGTTTAGTTAGTTAGTTAGTTAGTTAGTTAATTTATTTGTCCACAAGTGGAGATTTGTCTTTTGTCTCATAACACAAAAACAACAGTAACATGACACATCAACAAACACTTAACATTTACACGCAAAACATCTTAGTGGCAAAAAAGGAGGAAGAACAAGGGCATGTACATAAAAGACACGACTACTGAGACGTCCCTCATTCAGAGCCTTAATGGCGTTGGGAATGAATGAGTTTTTAAATAAGTTCCTGTTAGCCTTTGGTACACTGTACCGTCTACCTGAGGGAAGTAATTTAAACTCTAAAGCTGCAGATGCTGAGTTTAGGATCATTTGCCATCCCAGCAGCTTTTTTCCCAATCACTTCCTTATAAATGCCACTTAAGTTTCTCTGTGTCGTCCCTATTATTTTTGAGGCTAGATTCACTATTCTTTGTAGCTTGCATCTATTTTTGTGGTAAGGTTGCCGTACCACATTGCCAAGTTAAAGGTTAAGATTCCCTCTATGAGGTTTTTATAGACAGTCTCCATGATCTGCTTGCTCACGCTAAAAGAGTTGAGCTTGCGTAGTAAATGTGTCCCTTTTTTTAACAAACCGTGATACAAGGAGCTGTGTCATCAACAGAACTATCCAGACTTTAGCCCCTTTCACACAGCCAGTTCGAGGCGGGAACGTTGCGCCTTTAAGCCGCCTCGCTGTTCTGTGTGAAAGTCACGGAGGCGGAATGGGGGGGCCAAGTGGCCCCACCAATAAGCCGGCAGCGGAGGTAGTCACAGAGCCGTCACAGAGACGAAACGGGGTCTGTGTGAATGACACAGCCGGCATGCCGGCATGCCACTAGACGCTGACGCTGTCGTCACGCCTCTGATTGCGGAACGCCGGCATGCTGTGTGAATTTACAGACGGGAGCGGCGTTATGCCGGCATTGTATGGTTCTGTGTGAACCAACAAAGGCGGCGTATTGGCAGGACTTCTTTACACCAATATTGCGGAATCTCTGTGTGAAAGGGGCTTTTGATGACAAGGTGGTGACGACCGTTAATTAGAATCAGGTGTGTTGATGCAGGGAAACAACTAAAACATGCAGGACAGCTCCCTCGAGGACCGACTTTGGACATCCCTGGTCTAAAGTTTCTAATCAGGAACCGGGTCCAGGTCCATGCAGGTGTCGTATCCATGTTAGTTCTCAAACCGGGACTTCCTTAACCAGAACCACAGTTCTAGCTGAGACCCAGCCGCGGTCCGATGCCCCCGGGTCCAGGATCCTGCAGGATCCTCCTGCCTCGCGACTGTAAAAGATATTTATCTCTTTTGAATCAGTGGAACGTGAATCCGGGTCGTAAAACTCTGTCAACAATGAACCTGCGGCGCTGCTGAGCCACACACACACACACACACACACACACACACACACACACACACCTCCCTGCATTCCTTCCTTCACACCGGTGAGGTCATGTGACCTCTGCCCCGCCGTCACTGGCGTGTCTGATGTCACGGCGGCTCATGTCGTTGCGTAGGCGGTCAGGGTGTTTGTTGTAGTCCGCGTAACCATGACAACCATCCTTTACAGAGCTTAACTGAGCTGGAACGAGGACGCGGCGGGGTCACCGCGGGGTCAACGCGGGGTCACCAGGTCAGGTTATTCACAGCTGAAGTTCACCTGCAGAGCAGGTGAAGTGATGACGTCACTGACTGACATCAACACTTTTAGCATCCGTGTTCAATTTAGACAAAGTTTAACTTCAAACTTCCCGTAAGTTTACGTGTCACGACTTCTCTGAAACGGTTCGTGCACAGCGTGAAAGTCGAGCAGCCACGAACCCGCGTCCTCGAGACTTCAAACCTGTGAAACCTTGAAAAGTGAAACTTTACACGTCGTGTCTCGCGAACACCGCAGAGAGAAACCTCAGATATGTCCCGCCATCAACCTGTGAACGACACCTCGTCTTAAAGTCCCCGAGACTCTGAGAGGAAAACACATCAGCAAACCTAAACACGGCGTTGCTGGAGGAAGATAAGGCCCTGAGATGTTTAATAATTATCATCAGCGTGGTTGATTATGAGATTCTGCAGCGTTCAGATGCTCAAACACGGAGCAGGTGACCGGAAGTGGACGAAGTGTCTGGTTCAGGTCCGTTTCTGGGAGCGTCATCGCTCCAACACACACCAAAGTCAACAGGGAGCGTCATAAATACCACGATGAACAAACAGAAGCTGGTGTGACGTCACGCTGTGGAGCAAGACAAGTTTATTTGTATAGCACAGTTCAACACAAGGTAATTCAAAGTGCTTTACATCAACATTAAAAGCGGCAAGACACATTTAAAATGTAAATAACAGATAAAATGAAAGAAAATGATAAAAAAAGAGGTAAAATACTAAAAAGCACAAGTTGTTAAAAAGTAAGGGCAGTAGAGTACAGCAGGTACATCTCATTCTTACAATTGCAAGAATTACGTTTCTATAAGGTCAAAACGTACAAAGACCGGGTCAAATACAGTATTACAAAAGTAATCTGTAACAATTTGTGCAGTGAATCAGACCAATTTGACAATTCTATGCCACAATACCTGTTTCCAGGTCTTATCCATAACTTTGCACGGTTTTCAAATGCTAACAGGCCTGTGTTGAAAAAAACGATTTTCCGATTCTAAATCGATTCTCATATTAGACCCCGTCCACACGTAGCCGGGTATTTTTAAAAACGAATATTTCCCTCCTCCGTTTATAAAAAAATTTGCATCCACACGTAACCGAAGATCTGCGTTTTCGACCACTTCATAAGCATTCTAACCTGTAGATCATCTGCACCTCCGCGGCTCTGCGGGCTCTGCGGGCTCCGCGGCTCCGCGTCTCTGCGGGCTCTGAGGGCTCTGCGGAGCCGCGGGCCCTACACCTAGGGTGCGCGTCGCCGCGTACCCTACGGTGTAGGGTACGGCGGAGCCTCTGTGTCGGTGTAACGCAGTAAGTGGTGGTCAAGAGCAGAGACCATTTATTTAATAAATAGCTTGGAGAACAGATGCTGGATCATCTGTAGTAAACAAAAGTCGCACGTCAGAGCAGATTTGTTGTTGTTTTGGAGCATAATGTGACGTTCGAAAACGCAAATCTCCGGTTATGTGTGTCCACACGCATCTACATAAACGGAGTTTTCAAAAATCTTCACTTTGCCCGGAGTTTTTTTAAACCTTCGTTTATTTGCGTTTTCGTGTGGATGACAGGTCAAAACGGAGGAAAATATCTCCGGTTTAGCAGATATCCGCAGATATCCGGCTACGTGTGGACGGGGTCTTAATTCCTAAAAATCAATTCTAAAGATCGATTTTTTTTCATCATTACAACTTTTGGTATTTTTTTGTTTATGCCCAAAAAAGGAAGGTTTTGCTGGACACAAGAATAATGTTTTTGCCTTTAAATATGTTTAAAGGTATGAAAACATTAAAGTTTTCAGTTATAATTGCATAAATTGTCTATATTTCATTACTTTATTTACTGTCTTGGGGTTAAATTTGCATAAACTGCTTAAAACCAAATTCTCAAAAAATTAAAAACCGAAATAGACCGCAAATGGAAAAGATTTAAACGGAGTGTGGAAAAAAACAAAAGCGATTTCATACTGATTGCTGCCCTGGATCTGTTTGGTAATTCTGACCCACATGATGTTTCTGAAAGCAGTTCTATCAGCATTCTGGGAGCTGATTGGTCCTTACAGCATCATTAGCTGCTAATACTTGCTGTTGAATCTCAATATAATACTAGTATTAATATGTTGCATTAGTACACAGTCATATAATTCATGCAACAGCTCAACAGTTTTACTAACATTAACACAAATCAATATCGGAATCGAATTGGATCGGATCGAATCAAATCTCGATAATCGATTCTGAATCTTAAGAATCGGAATCGAATCGATTCTTCCGAACCATCCTGTCTGCTTCTTTTTATCTTATTTAACTTGTTTCTTACGTGAAAAATGACCAATAAAATCAGCTGAAGATGTTATTTAGTCAGATGTTGTAAAAACATTTAAAGGTTTGGTCCGGAATCAATCTTTATTTCTGTAGCGCTTTTCACACATAAAATCAAAAGATGCTTTATAATAAAAAGTTGAAATGAAACTACTTAAAACACAAAGGCAAAGAAGGATGTAAAACGGACAACAAAGTTGCTGAGTCAGCTAAAAGCTCGTTGGATAAAAATGTTTTTTAATAGTCGACACGTCGGCTGACCCGGGTCAGGCTCACGACCTCCGGGCCACGTCTCCCCCACATGACCCCCCCCCGACCCGTAACTCCACCATAGGAGTCAAATGTGGCCCGGATTTAGACCAGAATGGGTTTTAAAGAGTCGGTTTGAGTGTGATGATGTCACTATGACATCATCATCCCACGTATGACATCACCCGTGGGATGAGGAGGAGGACTCGGTCAGAGCTGAACTTTGTGGCTCGTGAGGCGTCACCCCCACCCCGGGTGGACCCACGCGTGGCAGGGACTCTGTGACGCTGAGGTGGTCGTCATGGCAACATGGCGGGTCACCGGAGAATTTAGGTGGTTGTTCATTCAGCCAGGGTTTGTCTTTTCATGAACTGAACGGATGAAACTGTGACTACGTTTACATGCAGTTAAAATTCCGGTTAAGGTCAATATTCCGGTTACTGAAACATTGGGAATAATCTGTTTCCATGCGTGAGCAAACAGGGTTATCCCTGTGTACATGGTAATTGTAATTATTTGGGATATTTGGATCAAACCAGCGACGCACGGAGAACGTCATGACACAATTCCCGTCATTTCCGCTTCTTCTTCCTGTATCCAAATCCAAAACAACAACAATAGCAGCAGCACGGCGGATAACCGCTGGTACCGTTTTGTTTCTGTAGTTCGCCTTTTTCAGCGTCTTCCAGCGGAGCTTGATCTGGTCTGGCGTTCCTACAAATGCTGCTTCGCGCAACTTTTCGCTCACCTTCTTGTAAATCTCCATATCCCGGTACTTTCTACCATCTACAAATGACAAAATGTTTATATCCTTCATTACATTTATGAAGTGATTAGTCTCCTCCTGGTCTTGCGTTTCTCCGTGTTTATAAGAACTTCCTGGACTCAAAAGACCAGGATTCCTTGTGAACAGAGCATGTGCAAAAAACAAATTCATGTTCCTTTTGTGGGGAAATCCTGTTACGTTTACATGACCAAATATTCAGGTTTTAAAAGGAGTAACCCAGGGGTCATATTTGGGTTTTTAAAAACCGGAATATGAGCAAATTCTGGTTATTCAAAGGAGTTATTGGTGTTTACATGGCCGTGCAAATTCGGGTTATTGCCAATATTCGGGTTAGAAAAGGGTTATTGATGCATGGAAACGTAGTCTGTGATGTAACCGGGCTGAAGGACGGAGGGCTGCCTGGGACACCGGTCCCGTGTCACCCCTGTGTGACCTGCTTGGTTCAATAGTTCTGTTTAGATACCAGGTGATAAACGTATACGGACCAGAACCAAACACACCCAAGCTGGCAGATCTCACGGGGCCAGAACCAGTAGTAACACATCAGATGGGCCGCATGCAGATGGTGGCGGGAGAAGAGCCACGCTTGACCATTTTTCCAATGTACCCAGAGGTCTTCAGGAATAATGTTTGAGCAATAAACTGATTTATAAATTAGTCTATTTATAGATTAGTCTATAGAGGGTCTGCATTGACGTCACTTCCCCACTGGACCACGTCCCCTTACTCACACTGAGCGGCAAAACATCAGCAAAAACGGCTGCAACTAGTGGAAAAGACGGAATAACAGCCGATTATCGGCTTAAATTAGCATCACTTGGACTTGACAGTGACCCGTACAGTTTCCCCAAGAACCAGTGGTCCATGGACATTAATATTTGGTACAGTTACCAAGAACCAGTGGTCCATGGACATTAATATTTGGTACAGTTACCAAGAACCAGTGGTCCATGGACATTAATATTTGGTACAGTTACCAAGAACCAGTGGTCCATGGACATTAATATTTGGTACAGTTACCAAGAACCAGTGGTCCATGGACATTTATATTTGGTACAGTTACCAAGAACCAGTGGTCCATGGACATTAATATTTGGCCACCAATCCAGTTTCCTGATATTTATATGTACTTAATTTCTACGCCGGGGAAATACACGAAGCAAAGCTTGAAGGCTTACAAAAGTCTTGACGCTTGGTCCGACTTCAAGGCAGGATTTGTTGTAGAAATTAAAGTGATGAGGACACCGAACTTTATGATTTGACCGTTTAACGTTAGCTACCCAAAAATCCAACATTACCTGATACAAAATGGAACTGCAAATCCACGTTTCGGGGCCTGTAATCCAGTTGTTTCTGCGAATTGCAGCGATCCATTTGTCTCTTAAGCTTATTTTTCGGCAATCTGTAAAATGATAACTCTGATTTCTTGCTAAATCTATGAGTGCAGTCGATCGCACAACAGCTCTTTCCCATTTTAGATGTTTTCCAGTGCTCAAACTGAAAGTTTACGCTGCCACTCAGTCTTTCTGACACTCAGTCTTTCTGACACTCAGTGGGCGAAACCCTGTGAAGCCTTGTGCATTCCCTCTATTAAGAAAATACAAAGATCTTCAGCTAAGATTTGTGTCCTTGTCAACTTCTGAGGCAGCAAAACCCTTAACTTTAGACGCCTAAACTGACTATATTTCTGAGTGTGATGATAAACCCTCCAGGGATCTGAACCTTCACCCTGTTTGCTGCCCGGCTGCTGGAGAGTGAAGTCAAACACAGTGAGTCAGTTTGAGTCTCCTCCCCCTGAAACCGGAACAGAACCGAGTCTGTGGAAAGTTCTTTGTTGTGGCCGTTAGAAGCAGCGTGGCAGTCACGTGGCCTGCAGGCCCCACGAGGCCTGGACGGGGAACCAGACTCTGCAGAGACCAGCATTACTGCACATGTGTGGTTCTCCAGCTGCACAGTGGCAAATAAGAAGCCACTCCAGAGGGTCGTCACCAGAGGTGTCAAAAGTATTCACATGCATTACTCAGGTAGAAGTATAGATACTAGAGTTTAAAAATACTCCTGTAGAAGTTGAAGTATCAACTCAAGTTTTTTACTCAAGTATAAAAGTACTAGTTTCAAAACTACTTAAAGTATAAAAGTAAAAGTAATGTAAGGGGGAAAAAAGCCATTAAGGACAAAAGCCATTGAAATGAATGCATCTTAGTATAATGCAAATATATTAAAGAACCATATATGTGTACTATTGAGCATTAACATGTGTTTCAGAGAGCAGGAGATATGATGACTAGTTGCCTATAAGTATTGTAATGGTGCAAAAAGTCAAACTTCAGAGGCATGTTATCATTTATCCTAACCTTTATTGGAATGTACATCCAAGTTTAGTTGCAGGAATCTGAGGGAACGGATGTAAGAACAAAACTGGACAAGAACATCTGAAACAACCACAACCAAATTCACTCTATCCGGATGGAGCAATTTAACTGGATAGTTTTTTTTTAAAGGCCGAAATGAAATAGAGTAACGAGGCTGTTTTTAAAATGTAAGGAGTAAAAAGTACAGATAATTGTGTGAAAATGTAAGGAGTAAAAGTAAAAAGTCATCTGAAAAATAATTACTCCAGTGAAGTATAGATAACCAAAATTTCTACTTAAGTAAGGTAACGAAGTAGTTGTACTTCGTTACTTGACACCTCTGGTCATCACAACGGCCCAAAAAATAATGGGCTGCACTCTCCCCTCCCTGGAGGAGCTGGACAACGCCAGGAAAATCATCAAGGACCCATCTCACCCCGGACACTCACTCTTTGAACTGTTGCCATCAGGCAGACGTTTCAGGACACACACACATACACACTCAAGAACAGTTTCTATGTCAGAGCCATAACTACACTCAATACTGCTAAATAATCAAACTTTTTCCATGTGCAATACTGACCGAACCGTGCAATACCTGCCATAGAATCGTGCAATACCTGTATGTTGTCTTCCTATTTGTGTCCTTTTAGAGATTACTTATTTTTATAGTTGTTTTAATATATCTATTTTTTTTAAACCATGCACCTTAAAGAAGATTGCATCCAATTTCGTTGTACCTGTACAAATGAAGACATTCTAATTCTAATGACTCATTACACTCGTGTCCCCACAGAGGCAGCAAACACACGTTTCAGTCACACATGAACCACTCGGAAATGTGCTCTCATTTCTTTCTCAACAGTTTATTCACCAAACAGAATAAAAGTCAACATGCGGATTCATTGCTTCACTCACTGACACACCAGCGTGACGTCATTGCGTAACAGACAAGGAGTGACGGTTCATGCAAAAGTCCACATGCGCGCTCCAGGTGCGCGCTCCTGCACCTGCGCAGTTCAGGCCCGGGTCCATTCATCAGTTCAGTCACGTGACGTCCTGCAGCTGCAGCCGCCCATCGTGCCGTTCCTTCAACACGTGTCCCCCCCCCAGTCCGGACCGCCCGGACCGGTACCGGTCCCGGGGCCCCCAGGACCAGCTCAGACTCAGACACCCGTCCGTGCCGCGGTTCAGGTCGAGGACCGGCTCTTTTCCTCCTCGTCCTCATAATAACCAGCTCTGGCAGCTTCGAATCTTCTCACCGCTTCCTCAGCGGTCTGGCTCGGCTCGGCCCGGTTCGGCTCAGCGGTCCTTCAGCTCCAGGCAGGGAACCCACTGGTTCCGGCTGCGGCTCTCCGCGCAGAAGCTGCCCACGTCCTGCAGGGCCTGGCACTGCAGCGGCTGCACCGGCGGGTTCTGCAGAAACAAGGACGGAGTCAGTTACAGCTTCACCTCACTCACTAAATAAACTAATAAACTATTAAAATAAAGCAGTTATAATCGTGCACGCGGGGGACGGGCAGGCGGACTCACCGTGACCAGGATGCAGTGCAGGTCCCGCGGCTCGTTGCCGTTGCCGTCCTGCGGCGCGTCCTCCAGCAGCTGCGCCAGGCGCCGCATGCCGGACACCCGCAGGATGTTGATGTCGTTGTCGCAGCAGAACGCCTGCAGCAGCGTGAAGTGGATCTGCAGGGCGATGTCGCCCTCGTCCTCCACGTCCGTGGCGAGCACGCACAGAACCACGCTGTCGGGATCCCTGCATGGAGAAAGAGAGAGAGACGGAGCCGGTTAGTGCGTCTGCGGAGCGGCCGGGTGGCAGGCAATCACTTTTTGGCACGGAGCGCAACTCCTGCGGAACCACGGAGCTGGTACTTACACATTCATGAGTTTGGCGGACTCGTAGACTCCCACCGTCAGGCAGTCCTGCCGCTGCGCCGCCACCAGCAACTCCTCCAGGGTCTGACTCACCGTCTCCATCCTGCAGAGACACGAACACGCTTAGAAACTGGGACCGAAACCGGCGGAAGCGCACGCACCCTCACAAAACGAGTTACAAAATAGTTCTAAATTACACAATTACACTTTAACATTACCACTTTCTTTTTAAATTACTTAAAAAAAATCACTGAGGGTCGTGTTTACAGCGTTTAAAACAGGACAGGCTGCACCGGAGCCCGGTCTGACAGGCTGGTGCGACTTCGTGCCAAATGCGTAATTACGCATCCGTCGCACTTACTTCTTTTCGGTGCTGTTGGATCCGACCAGTTCCTCCAGAGTCATGCTGAACTCCGTCAAATAATCCACAAGCTCCAGGATAAGAACAAATAAACCCCAGCGCTCGCTGAGTCGATAAAATCCAGAGACAAGAGGTCCAAACAAGCGGTAATCCAAAAGCGGAACGCGGTCCTCTAGTGATCCGTGATGCGTGTTTAGTCCGTGAGGAGTGTCTGCTGCTCAGCCGAAACTCCGACAAGTTTTATACTCGTTCCTGCTGCTGGCGTCAGCCGGCGCGGCGGCTCGCCCTCTGATTGGTCCGCAGCTATCAAAGGAGCCCCCGGACCGCGCTGTGATTGGCTGATGGCGCGGCGAACCCACGTGGGCGGTTTCGGAGAATCCCCCGCTCTCTCTTTCTGTCTGTCTCTCTCCCCTTCTCTTCTTCCTCCTCCCCGGTTTGTTTTTACTGGGAGCCTTTTTCCTTCTGACTGCAGGAATTTCCACATATTCCTGAATTCCTTGCAGAAACTGTTCCCGCGGCATGTGTTTCCCCACTCGGACCAGTTCCACGTCACGTCACCCACACAGCACGAATACGTCCCAGTAATAACGCGCACCGGGGGCTGCAGTGGGACGCAGTTTTTCATAAGAACCCGGGTGTTTTTGCAGAAAGCGTCCAGGGGGAAGCGTGGAGCAGGTGACCGGCCCCGTGTTTACTGCACGGCGTGGGTGTGGGCGCGGGCTCGTGGTTGTGTAACGGCAGCTTGTGCAAGCGCACAGTTAAAAATATGAGAAACTGGCGGAGATGCGTGATCAGAGAGAGATGCATTTTCTTTTTTTTACTTTATTTAAAAGAATTATCACACAACAGAATACAAGAACAGTATACAAATAAAATACAGAACATGTGCCAGGGGTGATGTTATTCAAGAAGATTAGACATATAACACAAGTCTACGGTTTTAATAGCCTTTCATTTGAGGATTTTAGGATTAATTTCAAGTAAAGTTCCATTTCTTTCTGGAAAACAAAAAAGCAAGGGGTTTTATTTGAAAATGTACTCTTATGAATATGAAAGAGAGATGCATTTCTGCTTGGATAACAGTCCGGGCACCTGCAGGGCCGAGGCGGGGACGCGCGCCCCCCAGCGGCGGCGGCGCGCCCTGCAGAACCAGGGACCAGAACCAGAAGGACGTGTCTCTGCAGGACCGGTTTCACATGTGGGTGTCGGGGGAACCGGGGGGGTCCCGGCGTCTGCAGGGCGCTGCACGGGTTTCTGGGGGAGTTTTGAGGGGAGTTTCATCCGTCATGGGAGGCTGTTTTCTGTCCCGACGTCCAGGGAGCCCGACCGGAACCAGACACAAACAGGCTGCAACATCCCTTTCACCAGAACCGGCTGAACCGGCGCTATTGTTAGAAAACACACACTTAAAAAAGGCAAAGAAATAACGGAGGAGTAATGTCTCCCCTGAAGGATCTGACGCTGGAGTTTTCCAGCTGTGACGTCACTCTCCATCATATGAAAAGTTTATTTGAGAGTATGAAAGCAAAATAAAATACTTATTGATGTATCTTTTGGATAAATGTGTCAGAAACTGCATCTAATAGCAAATAAATATGTGGAACAGGAGCGACGTCACATCAAGATTCAGTTCTTCTGAGAGTTTTTAAACGTTTCCGTTAAAAAGTTGTATTTCAAATTGTTGAAATTTGACTTTATTGTACAATTAAGACTTAATTAAGACTTGGGCACTATAGTTTGAGATGCTAAGCAGCATTTATAAAGGCCTCTGACTTTAACCCCTTTGCTAATGTAATTAAGAGACATCCAGGAGCTGAAACAGCCAGATGTTTAGGAGCAGTTTATGTGACTGCGTGTAGTTGACATTAATTTTGATGCAAAACACTCAGTTTAAACTCAAAACTGCTTTCATTCCCATTTGGTTTGGTTCCTTATAAAAGTTTATACCAATAAGCATCTGATAATAGATGAGGGGTGGATTTAACTCCAGATGTTCCATTTTTTAGGGTGAAATTGTAATACAGGGTTTTTTCATCTGTAGGAAAGAAAGTAGTTTAATGACTTTTAATAGTTTAACAGACTTAAAATCTCAGAGGTAAACATTGTTTAAGACATTGAATAATACATTTCATTTTCTTAGTATAATATTTGCTTATCATGTTTACATCGTCAGGTGATTTTAACGTGAACATGTGAAACTTCAGTTAAAACTAAACGATGACAGAATAAAATATTCTGAAAACATTCCACTGCAGATGTTTCTGTATTTTGGATCAGACCACACAAATATAAATGAATAAATAAACGATAACTATGTAAGGATATTAGTTTTGCTTTGCAGAGAACACGTGTGTTGCGGGGGTTTGGTGGTTTCGCTGCGCCCCCTGCTGGTCAGACACGGTTACTGCAGGGACTACATTTACATTTATTACCGTCGAGTCATGATTAAAATTAGTTTCATTTCATAGTGTCATTTCTGTTTACATCTATTTTAAACTTCTTTTAAATCCCTTATTTTTTTAATTCAACTTCTCTTCTCTTTTGTTAAACTGACATTTTTTTCATTCTTTCATTTCATTTAATTTCATTTTTATTTATTCCGATCATGGAAATATGCAAACAAAAGAAACAAACAAGTAAAATGACAACACAATCAAAAGCATATTCCATAACCAGAAAGGAGCAGGAAGAAGAAAATCTTATTATACCTGCCCCTCCCTCAAAACAAAATTGAACAATAATAACAGATGGTCTGCACAATTACTTAGTTAATATCACAAGGAAAGAAAAACAAAAAAATCAAAGATAGATTGTCTGTCTCCATATGCATATATTATAAATTTTGACTATTTCATCCATACATTGCTATTTTTTTCTCTTTAAATTTCTTTTTAAACTGAAATATGTTTATACAGCCCTTTAAATCATAATGTAATGAATTCCATAACTTAATTCCAACAATTGAAACGCTCATCTGCTTTAAAGTTGTTTGGGCAAATAAATGTTTAAAATTGAATTTTCTACTACTATCTTCATTATTTGAACTGAAAGTAAACATGTATTGTAAGTTTTCTGGTAATGCTTTACATTTAGCTGTGTTTCAGTAATCTTGATTCTTCAAGTATTTTATCAAGGTATATTAATCGTTTCATGATTACTGGTTTTAGTGTCTGCTTATTTAAGATCGTATGACTGAGTTTATTCTTTACAAAACATCCTGTTATACAAACAGAAGTGTATTTATGTAACTGCGCATGCGTAAACTCGGTCCTGCAGGTCAGAGTGACTGGACATGTCCAGGCTTCCTGAACATGTCTCGTTTTAACTTAACCTGTTTTCTTGGCTCCAAACTTTGTCAGGATAGAAGGTGAAATGTCTTAGGTGATAAAAGAACAGTTTCGAGCCTGTCAGAGTTTTAATTGATTAGACATCAGTGTTATGTATGTAAACCTGCTGAGGAATCACGTGGTTTTCACTTGACCTGATCAGAACCTTCAGTCTGAAATAAAAACACAGATTTAATGATGCTGATTAATGACGATAGTTATAAATAAATCCCTGAATGTCCCGATGAAGCACTCATGTTGACTGATTATTGATGGCAGCATTGATATCATTGATCTGCAGCCTGATGAGACTGATTAACAGTCGCAACTCGTCATCACGTGACTCAGAACTCGGTCTGTTAACGCTTTGAGGTTTTTGTGTTAAACCTCTGATCACATGACCTGACAGGGAAAGTATCGACGGGCTCATTGATCACCGATCGTTAAGCTGAACAAAAGATGGTTTCAGAAAGATCAGCGTTTGATTCAGTAATCAATCTATTCATCTTTAAGGATCTTAGTTAGTTTTCAAATCATCAAATCTGAGCTATTAATCATTGATTTAAATGTTAATGGCTTTTGAACGAATTAACTTTTATGAATTAAATCAACAAATAAATGGTCGAATGAAGTTTTAGAAGCATGAAGGAAAATGTTAAATATAATTATAAATCAGTTCCGAGCATTCTTTTATTCTTTATTTTAAAGAAATACAGACTTTAACTTAGTTTTAGAGGAACAACAACAACAAAAACAGCTCAGGTATAAATCAAAATTTAATGAGGCATTAATAAAATAATCTAAAGCAATGAAGAGATTTCAGCGAGAAACTTATAGTTTACAATATTTACTTGAAGCTTTCAGACTTTAAATCTTTTAAGATTAGAGTTTGACATAATGAAAAAAAGTGTATATATTTTAAATTAAAATATGTAAAAATAAAATAGTTTAGGATGTGGTTAGGTTTATAAAGGTTAGATTAACTACAATGTAGAAAACAAAGGTTACATGGGATTTTCAAAGTAAAATACTTAATAACTGTCGGTATACTATATGTACAGATAGTATATGTAAATACATATAAAGGTATACATACAGGTATATATATATATATATATATATATATATATATATATATATATATATATATATATATATATATATATATATATATATATATATATATATATATATATATATATATATATATATATATATATATATATATATATATATATATATATATATATCTGATCATGAAATCATTGTTCACTGTTTTAAAGGCAGATCCACAGCGACACCTGCTGGTTTTTTCTTGTAACTGGACTTTTGTGAGGCTCCGACTGGAACAGAACCGGGTCTGGTTTATGTCGGAGTTGGACCCCATCACACCATTCTCAGACGACAGAAAGGGCTCGTAAAGTCATACTTTATTTCTCTGTTGCTGATTGTAGAACATCATTTGTGCAGCGACCAAATATCTGGGTAAACTTTAAATGCTGACAACAAACATAAAAGTATTCGGGTGTAAAACGGAAGTTTGTGTGTCTGCTGGGTGTTTGATGCGTTTGATGCGCAAATTCAAGATTAAACTAAACTGGCTTCAAATGAGCAGACTTATGTAAAAGTCTGTAAAAGTGTTTATTTCCACCTGGAAGCGTGAAAAGTGTCGCAGCGGCAGAATCCACAGACTGATCCGGGCTTTGTGGAGGTGTGAACCCCCTGCTGGTCTGCGCTGGTCTGCGGGTCTGCAGCTCCGAGCCGCCAGCCGACTCTCCAGGAACCGGGGAGGAGGTGTGAGACACTTATCCTCCATCACTTATCCTCCTCTGCCGGGGATCAGAATACACGCTCGGGAAAACCGATCCAGATCCAGACCTGCAGGTCCTCTACTGACCACTAGGGTCCAGTTCCAGACCTGCTGTCCATCTATTTGTCCATGTCTGTTGTCCTGTTTTGCTGTCTACACAGAGCAAAACAACAGCTCAAAATCAAAAGAAAGAGGGAAAAATAAAATTAAATCAATAGAGAACACTGGTTCCAGACTGAGGGGCTCAAACTTGTTCTAATATTATCTAAAACCTTAGTTTGTGCTGTCTATGTTAGGTTTTTGTGGGGGTTGCTTTACCTTGTCAGTCGACATATTCTTGTCTTCTGTAGTTTCCTTGTCTCGTATCCTTTCCAGGTTAAACTAGTCTTCAGTTTTTAAACTAATCCACATGGACCGCTGCCTCAGCTGGTAGGCTCAATTCACTGCATGTTTGAAACAGCATGGTACTGCGACTGAGCTGTCAAAGATAAAAGTTGAATGCAAAATTATAAATAATTTGGGGCAGAAATAATTGAGGCCTTGTGTAGGGGGGAGTCTGTGAATAAATGAGCACACCCTCAGTGCACTAGCAAAAATGTGATTCATAGAAATCCACATTAAATTAAGTTTGTTCTTCTCTGTATTTCTGTGCGATTCAGATGGAAAAGTTGTAGGAATAATTCCTCTTAAAATTGTTTAAAAAGCACTTTAAAAATCTGGGTTCAACTTAGACAGAGCTTTGGGTTTAAAAACCTTCTCCATCTAAGTCCCATTCACAACAATCACCTTTTCCCCCCAGCTAGGTTAGACTCTGGATTTGCTCTGTGGCAGAGACGAGGCATTCATAATTTTAAGGATATGTACATAAATCGTGTTTTTGCAAGTTTTGATGATTTCTCACGCAAATTTGGCCTACCTCGGTCTAGCTTATTTCGTTATTTTCAAGTTCGCCATTTCGTTCAGCATCAAGACCCCAACTTTCCACATATAACATCACCCTCTGGTTTAGATGATCTGTTGAAATCCCTGTTCAATCCTAAAAAACTCATCTCAAGAATAAGTGAAAATATAACCTCCTTTAAAAACGCAACCCTAACAAAAATCAGGGCAGATTGGGAGAATGAATTAGGGGAGGACTTGCAGGACGACATTTGAGAAAGCGCTCTATTAAGAGTTAATGACAGCACCTCCTGTGCCAAATTAAACATAATACAGTTCAAGATCCTACATCGCATGCATTTTTCCAAAGCAAGATTGGCTAAAATATATCCTAACACAGATGCGAGTTGTGACAGGTGTCAAAACACTCCTGCTGATTTAACGCACATGTTCTGGTTGTGTCCTGCCCTGGTAAATTACTGGTCCACCATCTTTAAAACGTTATCAAAAGCACTGAATATTGATCTTCAACCCGATGCTGCTATGGCCATATTTGGTACCACAAGTGTTAGATATACAACATTAAAGAAAAGCTATAGAAATAGTATTGCATTTACAACGCTGCTTGCAAGAAGAAGAATACTATTGCACTGGAAGTCAAAAAATCCACCCAAAGTATCTCTATGGTTTAGCGATCATCTGACACATTTCATACAGTTGGAAAAGATCAAATATACTCTCGGGGGGTCCAAGGACAAATTTTTCTCTGTCTGGGATCCGGTGTTACTGTACATCAGCAAACTTAGTACTGTGCCCACTTAGATATCGCATGGCAGCCACCTGTATATGTGTGTATATGTGCTTATGTGCATAATGACTTGCTATATTCATAATTGGTCTGTTTTATTTGTTTTTGTTTTTTATTTTTCATTCAATTTTACAATTCTGTTGGTTAGGTGTCCAACCTGTTCAGGGGATGGGAGGGCAGGGGTGTTAAAATATAAAAATGAGCATTGTGAACCTTTTTGTATCAGTATCCATGTGCTGTGATATTAATGCTCAATAAATAAAATTATCAAAATTGTTTAAAAAGATAAAATAAAATAAAAGTGTGACTGTCTATTAAACTGCCACATATTTGAATGACATTACAACATATTCAGAAACCTTGTAATGGGTTTTGTCAGTTTGTGCGCTCGTTTAGGAGTTCATGTGTGACATATTCTCAGATATTAACCATTCATTAATTTTTCTCCAAAGTTGAAATGTAATTACCTTTTCCAGTATTTACAAATATTTCAGTGCTAGCATAATCAAGGACACTGAAGGAAATTCTTTGCGATTTCAACTGCCGTTAATGCACTACTTTGTCATCACAAAAAATTGAATAGATGTGTCCTCTCAACATCTCTTGACATCATCAGAATCTACATCAATATCTACACTGTATTTGAGTTGATTTTCATCCATCTGAGGGACATTCTCCATCAGTTGGAGACAATGTTGGGGCAGTCAAAGGTGCACTCAGCACCTTCATATCAATTTTTTTTTTTATTGGTGTTAACTATTAGAAATGACATCAATACAAGTAAGTACCTCTGATCAAAAGTCACACATATTATTTTTCTCACTGATGCCAAGTAGACCGGTTTAATCATATTGTCCATACAAATTTAATCTGTTAGGGATTCATTGCTGTAAGTGCCTTGTTACCAAAACAATTTGCATGATAATGCAAGTCCTCCTTGGGGAAGCAGTACTCTGCCGGCACTGTTTAGGGTGTGCCTGGGGAGCTGTTGACCTCGACTGGGGACATCGTCGGACGGTGGAAGGAATACTTACTCAACCCGACTGACATGCCTTCCACTGAGGAAGCAGAGGGTTGGGGCTCGGAGGCGTGCTCATCCATCACCCAAGCCGAGGTCACCGAGGTGGTTCGTAAGCTCCTCGGTGGCCGGGCACCGGGGGTGGATGAGATTCGCCCTGAGTACCTCAAGTCTCTGGATGTCGTAGGGCTGTCTTGGTTGACACGCCTCTGCGACATTGCATGGAGGAAGGGGACAGTACCGTTGGAGTGGCAAACCGGGGTGGTGGTCCCTCTGTTTAAAAAGGGGGACCGGAGAGTGTGTTCCAACTATAGGGGGATCACACTTCTCAGCCTCCCGGGGAAAGTCTACGCCAGGGTACTGGAGAGGAGATTACGGCCGATAGTTGAACCTCGGATTCAGGAGGAACAATGCGGTTTTCGTCCCGGTCGTGGAACACTGGACCAGCTCTATACCCTCCGCAGGGTGCTCGAGGGTTCATGGGAATTTGCCCAACCAGTCTACATGTGTTTTGTGGATCTGGAGAAGGCATTTGACCGGCCGAGATGAGTTTCCTCCGCAGGGTGGCTGGACGCTCCCTTAGAGATAGGGTGAGGAGTTCGGTCACCCGGGAGGAGCTCGGAGTCGAGCCGCTGCTCCTTCACATTGAGAGGAGTCAGCTGAGGTGGCTTGGGCATCTGTACCGGATCCTCCTGGATCCTCCCTAGGGAGGTGTTCCAGGCATGTTCCTCCTCCCTAGGGAGGTGTTCCAGGCATGTCCCTCCTCCCTAGGGAGGTGTTCCAGGCATGTCCCTCCTCCCTAGGGAGGTGTTCCAGGCATGTACCTCCGGGAGGAGACCCCGGGGAAGACCCAGGACACGCTGGAGAGACTATGTCTCTCGGCTGGCCTGGGAACGCCTCGGACTCCCCTCGGAGGAGATGGAGGAAGAGATGGAGGAAGAGCTGGAGGAAGAGATGGAGGAAGAGATGGAGGAAGAGCTGGAGGAAGAGCTGGAGGAAGAGATGGAGGAAGAGCTGGAGGAAGAGATGGAGGAAGAGATGGAGGAAGAGATGGAGGAAGAGATGGAGGAAGAGATGGAGGAAGAGCTGGAGGAAGAGATGGAGGAAGAGATGGAGGAAGAGCTGGAGGAAGAGATGGAGGAAGAGATGGAGGAAGAGATGGAGGAAGAGATGGAGGAAGAGCTGGAGGAAGAGATGGAGGAAGAGATGGAGGAAGAGCTGGAGGAAGAGATGGAGGAAGAGCTGGAGGAAGAGATGGAGGAAGAGATGGAGGAAGAGATGGAGGAAGAGATGGAGGAAGAGCTGGAGGAAGAGATGGAGGAAGAGATGGAGGAAGAGATGGAGGAAGAGATGGAGGAAGAGATGGAGGAAGAGCTGGAGGAAGAGATGGAGGAAGAGATGGAGGAAGAGCTGGAGGAAGAGATGGAGGAAGAGATGGAGGAAGAGATGGAGGAAGAGATGGAGGAAGAGCTGGAGGAAGAGATGGAGGAAGAGATGGAGGAAGAGATGGAGGAAGAGCTGGAGGAAGAGATGGAGGAAGAGCTGGGGGAAGAGATGGAGGAAGAGATGGAGGAAGAGCTGGAGGAAGAGATGGAGGAAGAGATGGAGGAAGAGCTGGAGGAAGAGATGGAGGAAGAGATGGAGGAAGTGTCTGGGGTGAAGGAAGTCTGGGCATCTCTGCTGAGGCTGCTGCCCCTGCAACCCGGGAACGGATAAGCGGAAGAAGATAGATGGATGGATGGAAATTAACATTAGAGTTTCCGATACCATACCAATATTAAAATACTCACAGATACTCCTGAAAGTAAAGGCATCATATTGGTGAGAATTTACGTCTATCTGATGCCAGATAATTTATATTAACAGACTCAAATTTTTTCTTTGTCTCTTTAAAAGCCAGCACATTAAGTCAGCATTTAAGGAGCCATCAAGTCTAAAGGAAAATAGACAAACTGTGGAATTCATTGTGCTGGATAACATTCTATGCCTGGTTAAAATAATGTGTTTTTTCAAAATAAAATAAAAAATAAAAAAAGTTAATAGCTTGATCCATGTGGACGCTTAGGCAGACGCTGTTTGTTTGTTTTTTTTAAATAAAAGCACATCCCCTACCGGGGGCAGCACCACTGGCCCTACCTCCTGGCTTCGCCCTCCTGCCCCCCTACATGACTCACGCACACATAGGTCCGAGGGGTTGGGGGGTCCGGGGCGTGGGGGACACTGTCCCGCGTGCCCCGGTATTCCCCGCCCCACGATTTTAATAACATCTTAGACACCGCACACTCAACATTTAATAGAGATATACTTAACAAGGATGCTTAGCATCTTGGAGGGGGGGGGTCATTGTCAAATATGATACCCTGACCTCCCCCTCACTGTTTTTATTGCATTAGTCACATGCACTCAACACCAGGGGCGGGAGAGGGGCCCACATCACCCGCGTTCCCTCGTCGGCCTGGGACGGGGTGGTCGCGGTGCCCAGGTCCTGGCGGGGCTCAGCGTGCTGCCCGGAGGGCTACCTGGTGGTGCTGGACCCCCGGGGAGTGGGAAACGGTGCGTGAATGAGTGTCCATGTCTATGTCGGTGAGTGTGGGTATGTAAGTAATAATAATTAGGGCCCGAGCACTTACAGTGCGAAGGCCCTATTGTATCTGTAAGAATTGTTATTCTCTTTTATTTTTCTTCTGACGAAAGTAGGGCCTTCTTGCTCCCCTAAACGTGCCCCAAAAGTCACCAAATTTTGCACGCAAGCCAGGCCTGGCGAAAATGTGATATTTAATGGTTTGCATTAATGGGCGTGGCCTAATGGCTCAACAGCGCCCCCTAGAAAACTTTGTGCCTCAAGCCCCACGATACGGTTTGACGTACATGCACGAAAATCGCTACACACCTGTATCATGTCGCAACTTAAAGAAAAGTCTCTTGGCGCCATGGCCGAAACCGAACAGGAAGTCGGCCATTTTGAATTAATCGTGTAATTTTGGCGCAATTTATGCCACTTCTTCGGCCGTTAATGTGGCCCGAACCGTAACGTGCACCCAGGTGTGTTATACATCAAAATGTGCGTCGCCATCCTCCGACACCACGCATTACTTTTCTCAGTTAAAAGCGTTACCGTGGCGACGCTAGACACCAAAAAGCACACCCGCCCCTTCTTCTGATTGGTCCATATTTGATAGTTCCTATTTTCTGCCATAACTTTTGAATGGTTAGACATAAAGACTTGTGGGTGGTGTCATTGGACTCGGTTTTGAGTCCTTGACCATAATTCGTGCAAATTAGCCCCGCCCCTTCTTCTGATCGGTCGATATTTTCTGCCATAACTGCTGGAAAGATTGGAGAGCCTGGCCAAAAAGATAAACTGACTTTTTCAAGTTTAGCACGCCAGATTGAACATGGGTTGAGCAAGGGGTTTCCACAACTAGAGATTGTGGATGCAGTGATTAGAGCCATAGCACCTGGCATGCAGCTTCGCAGCTATTTGGAGGGGAAAATGAACTTAACCATACCAACAGTGAGACGAATCCTTTGTTCACATAATCAAGAAAAAAGTGCAACTGATCTCTACACGCAGCTGACTTCTGAGATGCAAGGATTAAAAGAAACCCCCCAGAACTTCATCTCATCCGCACACTCGACCTGAGACAAAATATCTTGTTTGCCTCGCAGGAATCTGAGTCAGGTCTCCACAATGATCGTGGGCTTGTGCAAAGAATGTTTCTTCACACTGTGTTATGTGGACTTCAGAATGACAACATTAAGCGGGATCTACAGCCTTATTTGGAGCAAGCTGACATCTCCGATGAACTGTTGCTTGAGAGAATGAACACTGCATGCGCCTATGAGACAGAGAGACTGATGAAAAAGAAAATGGCAGGGCAGCAGAAACCTGTTACTGTACACTCAGCACAGTCAAGTCATGTTCCTGCTGAAAAGAATGAAAAACCAGCTACTCACCCAAATCCTGAAATTCCCCCTGTCATTCTCTCCCAGTTTGAGGAGATTAAATCTGAGACAGCTGTGCTGAAAGACCTGAAAGTGGAAGTGTCTCAAATCAGTGAGTCCATACTACAGCCCCAGCCGGCGCTCAGACCACAGCCACCAGCAGGGGGTGCAGGTGGCACATCAGAACTGCAATTCTCCAGTCAGCAGATGCAGGATTTGTCACAGAGCTACTGGTTCAATGCAGGCCAGAGGCATCGAGGTGGAACTGTCCAGTACCAGCAAAGATTTGCCCCACAACGCAGCTTCCCTCCATCAAATTGCGGACGGATGAGATGTTTTGGCTGTCAACAGAGTGGAGCTGAGGATTATTGCACACACTGTTACAGGTGTGGCAGCAGCGAGCATTTCCTTGCTGGATGTCGAGCAAGAGGACAGAGACAATTTGGGGGTCAGCTACGGTGGCCGACAAGGGCCAAACGCACTGCAACGGCCTAATGCGTCTCAGTTAAGGAAAACGGCTTCAAGTACAGAAACGATTCAAATTCACAAACTCAAAACGAGGTACAAAAAGAAGAACGTGGTGCAAATGAAAAAACATGCTGCAAAAAACAAAGACAAATGCAGCATCGTCAAACGCTGCAAATAGAGAAACGATGCAAAGCACAAAACGATATAAAACAAGAAACTTTCTTCAAAAGAAAAACGCTTCATAACCGGTTACCAAACCTGCAGTGGGCGCTCTCAGCGTAACAGCTCAATGGACAAACACACGGGATGTAGAGAGAGACCGAACAGCTAACTGAACCACAGTGTTTACATCCATGGTTTAAACATACAGTGGGAACGGTAACGTGATATAATGTGGTTTATATCACTGTACAACGCTGTACATTACGAGACGTTTCTTTATTATATTTTAACGTTACAGTCAGCTGTTCGGTCTCTCTCTAATTCCTGTGTGTCTGCAAAGGGACCAGGACGACTGATCCGTGTCAGGAAAAGAATGAATGAGGCCATGTATCATGAGATTTTGAGTGAAAACCTCCTTGCAGGGCATTGACGATGAAACGTGGCTGGGTCTTTCAGCAGGACAATGATCCCAAACACATCGCCAGGGCAACGAAGGAGTGGCTTCATAAGAAACATTTCAAGGTCCTGGAGTGGCCGAGCCAGTCTCCAGATTTCAACCCCAGAGAAAATCTCTGGAGCGAGTTGAAAGTCTGTGTTGCCCAGCGACAGCCCCAAAACATCACTGCTCTAGAGGAGATCTGCATGGAGGAATGGGCCGAAATACCAGTAACAGTTTGTGAAAACCTTGTGAAGACTTACAGAAAATGTTTGCCCTCCATCATTGCAAACAAAGGGTATATAAAGAAGTATTGAGATTAACTTTTGTCATTGACCAAATAGTTATTTTCCACTATAATTTGCAAATAAATTCTTAAAGATCAGACAATGTGATTTTCTGGATTTTTTTTTTTCATTCTGTCTCTAGTTGAGATGTACAGCTTAGCGGCTATACCTGTGATGAAAATTACACCTTTTAAGTGGGAGAACTTAAAAAGACTAAATACTCACCGCACACTATGTTGGTCAACAGATAAGAGAAAATTGCATTTCTATGGGATTTAATACTGAGTTTAGCATTATGTTCACTATTGATTATACAGTAATTATCTTTAGGCCACTGATTAGGTGCAAATGATGAATTGCAAGAGTTTAATTCCTTTTTCATGAAACATTAAACCAAAATGAGATGAAGTGAGCCGTAGGATTTTTTAATAAGTCTATTAAAGTAGGTAATGTCTTCCACTTTTGTACATCCCTCATTAAAAGCATCATGAAGGGAGTATTATTACTAAAACATTTACTTTAAATAAATGAATAAATAAATGTTGCCTCTGTGGCTACTGAGCTGCATTTATGTTTGTATGTGTGTATATCACGCGCACACACACACCCACAAAATCCCTCTGTTGCAAGATCGAAATGCATACAGTATGTGACATTTATGTTTTGCTAAAACTTGGTATTAACCATTTCTATAATATATATTTGGACAAAGTAAAATAAATAATGAGCCTATTAAAGTAGGAAATTAATGTTTTTTCAATTTCATTAAAAGTATCATGAAGGGAGTATTATTACTAAAACATTGAAAGCAGAAGTCAAGGTTGGACAAAAGTGAAGCAAAACCATGAAAGGAGACTGGAGTGAATCTTTTACGGCACAAATTTATAGTTGTTTGTAGCTATAAACATATTTATAATGCTCTCACTTTTTAAAATGTTTCACTCAGGGCTCTTCATGGGCATATTATCATAAATACACCGTGAACTTTAATACCAAGCATATGAATTGAAACTAAACTAAAATTTCTCGTAATTCATAACACACCTCTGTCCTGTCTGGTGGCATTCCTGGGAGCAGTCCTTTTATAACCTGAATAATACGTCTGTTTGATATCTCCAGCATTCATTGTATCATCAACCCATAAACAAATCTAAATCATGTAGCAAGTAATAACTTTTCCACATTTGTGAAGAAAGTAACAACCATGGATTCCTCAGGATACATCTTGTCAAAAACCTTACTGTATTTTATTTTCATAAACATGACTATTCATAGTCATGTACAGTGCCTTGCGAAAGTATTTGGTCCCCTTGAACTTTGTGACCTTTTGCCACATTTCAGGCTTCAAACATAAAGATATAAAACTGTAATTTGTTGTGAAGAATCACCAACAAGTGGGACACAATCATGAAGTGGAACGAAATGTATTGGATATTTCAAACTTTTTTAACAAATAAAAAACTGAAAAAGTGGGCGTGCAAAATTATTCAGCCCCTTTACTTTCAGTGCAGCAAACTCTGTCCAGAAGTTCAGTGAGGATCTCTGAATGATCCAGTGTTGACCTAAATGACTAATGATGATAAATGGAATCCACCAGTGTGTAATCACGTCTCCGTATAAATGCACCTGCACCGTGATCGTCTCAGAGGTCGTTTAAAGCGCAGAGAGCATCATGAAGAACAAGAAACACACCAGGCAGGTCCCAGATACTGTTGTGGAGAAGTTTAAAGCTGGATTTGGATACAAAATATTTCCCAAGCTTTTAAACATCCCAAGGAGCACTGTGCAAGCCATAATATTGAAATGGAAGGAGTATCAGACCACTGCAAATCTACCAAGACCTGGCCGTCCCTCTACACTTTCAGCTCATACAAGGAGGAGACTGATCAGAGATGCAGCCAAGAGGCCCATGATCACTCTGGATGAACTGCAGAGGTCAGAGGTCATGATCACTCTGGATGAACTGCAGAGGTCAGAGGTCAGAGGTCACCTACAGCTGAGGTGGGAGACTCTGTCCATACGACAACAATCAGTCGTATACTGCACAATTCTGGCCTTTATGGAAGAGTGGCAAGAAGAAAGCCATTTCTTATAGATAAGATATCCATACAAAGTGTTGTTTAAAGTTTGCCACAAGCCACCTGGGAGACACAAACATGTGGAAGAAGCTGCTCTGGTCAGATGAGACCAAAATCTAACTTTTTGGCAACAATGCAAGACGTTATGTTTGGCGTAAAAGCAACACAGCTTATCCCCCTCAACACACCATCCCCACTGTCAAACATGGTGGTGGCAGCATCATGGTTTGGGCCTGCTTTTCTTCAGCAGGGACAGGGAAGATGGTTAACATTGATGGGAAGATGGATGGAGCCAAATACAGGACCATTCTGGAAGAAAACCTGATGGAGTCTGCAAAAGACCTGAGACTGGGACGGAGATTTGTCTTCCAACAAGACAATGATCCAAAACATAAAGCAAAATCTACAATGGAATTGTTCACAAAAAAACATATCCAGGTGTTAGAATGGCCAAGTCAAAGTCCAGACCTGAATCCAGACCTGAGTTTAATTCCTTTTTCATGAAACATTAAACCAAAATGAGATGAAGTGAGCCGTAGGATTTTTTAATAAGTCTATTAAAGTAGGTAATGTCTTCCACTTTTGTACATCCCTCATTAAAAGCATCATGAAGGGAGTATTATTACTAAAACATTTACTTTAAATAAATGAATAAATAAATGTTGCCTCTGTGGCTACTGAGCTGCATTTATGTTTGTATGTGTGTATATCACGCGCACACACACACCCACAAAATCCCTCTGTTGCAAGATCGAAATGCATACAGTATGTGACATTTATGTTTTGCTAAAACTTGGTATTAACCATTTCTGTAATATATATTTGGACAAAGTAAAATAAATAATGAGCCTATTAAAGTAGGAAATTAATGTTTTTTCAATTTCATTAAAAGTATCATGAAGGGAGTATTATTACTAAAACATTGAAAGCAGAAGTCAAGGTTGGACAAAAGTGAAGCAAAACCATGAAAGGAGACTGGAGTGAATCTTTTACGGCACAAATTTATAGTTGTTTGTAGCTATAAACATATTTATAATGCTCTCACTTTTTAAAATGTTTCACTCAGGGCTCTTCATGGGCATATTATCATAAATACACTGTGGACTTTAATACCAAGCATATGAATTGAAACTAAACTAAAATTTCTCGTAATTCATAACACACCTCTGTCCTGTCTGGTGGCATTCCTGGGAAGCAGTCCTTTTATAACCTGAATAATACGTCTGTTTGATATCTCCAGCATTCATTGTATTGTATTGTATGTTAGTTTGAATGAATCGACTCCGCCCGGCTACTTTAATCATCACATTCCTAGAAACACGGGCCGAGGCGGAGGAGTCGCAGCAATTTATAACTCCAGTCTCCAAACAAAAATTGAACCTAAGTGCAATTATAATACATTTGAAAGCCTCATGCTTGGTCTGAAATTTCCGAGCTGGAAATCAGAGAAGCCAGTTGTGTTAGTGGTAGTGTATCGACCCCCTGCTGGTGCTTATCTAGAGTTTTTGTCTGAATTTTCAGATTTCCTTTCTGGATTATTGATCAGTACAGATAAATTCATCATAGTGGGTGATTTTAATATTCATATGGATGTTGAAAGCGATAATCTTAAATTAGCTTTCAATTCTCTTCTAGAATCAATGGGTATCTCACAAAAAGTGGACGGGCCGACGCATTGTTTTGGTCATACTCTCGATCTCGTTCTCACCTACGGTGTTGAAACTGATGGTCTGTTGGTGTCACCTGTAAACTCCCTTTTATCCGACCATTACTTAATAACGTTTGAATTGTCCTGTCCTGTCTGGTGGCATTCCTGGGAAGCAGTCCTTTTATAACCTGAATAATACGTCTGTTTGATATCTCCAGCATTCATTGTATCATCAACCCATAAACAAATCTAAATCATGTAGCAAGTAATAACTTTTCCACATTTGTGAAGAAAGTAACAACCATGGATTCCTCAGGATACAGCTTGTCAAAAACCTTACTGTATTTTATTTTCATAAACATGACTATTCATAGTCATATACAGTGCCTTGCGAAAGTATTTGCCCCCCTTGAACTTTGTGACCTTTTGCCACATTTCAGGCTTCAAACATAAAGATATAAAACTGTAATTTTTTGTGAAGAATCAACAACAAGTGGGACACAATCATGAAGTGGAACGAAATGTATTGGATATTTCAAACCTTTTTAACAAATAAAAAACTGAAAAAGTGGCCGTGCAAAATTATTCACCCCCTTTACTTTCAGTGCAGCAAACTCTGTCCAGAAGTTCAGTGAGGATTTCTGAATGATCCAGTGTTGACCTAAATGACTAATGATGATAAATGGAATCCACCTGTGTGTAATCACGTCTCCGTATAAATGCACCTGCACCGTGATCGTCTCAGAGGTCCGTTTAAAGCGCAGAGAGCATCATGAAGAACAAGGAACACACCAGGCAGGTCCCATATACTGTTGTGGAGAAGTTTAAAGCTGGATCTGGATACAAAATATTTCCCAAGCTTTTAAACATCCCAAGGAGCACTGTTCAAGTGATAATATTGAAATGGAAGGAGTATCAGACCACTGCAAATCTACCAAGACCTGGCCGTCCCTCTACACTTTCAGCTCATACAAGGAGAAGACTGATCAGAGATGCAGCCAAGAGGCCCATGATCACTCTGGATGAACTGCAGGGGTCAGAGGTCAGGGGTCACCTACAGCTGAGGTGGGAGACTCTGTCCATACGACAACAAACAGTCGTATACTGCACAATTCTGGCCTTTATGGAAGAGTGGCAAGAAGAAAGCCATTTCTTAAAGATATCCATATAAAGTGTGGTTTAAAGTTTGCCACAAGCCACCTGGGAGACACCAAACATGTGGAAGAAGGTGCTCTGGTCAGATGAGACCAAAATCAAACTTTTTGGCAACAATGCAAGACGTTATGTTTGGCGTAAAAGCAACACAGCTCATCACCCTCAACACACCATCCCCACTGTCAAACATGGTGGTGGCAGCATCATGGTTAGGGCCTGCTTTTCTTCAGCAGGGACAGGGAAGATGGTTAAAATTGATGGGAAGATGGATGGAGCCAAATACAGGACCATTCTGGAAGAAAACCTGATGGAGTCTGCAAAAGACCTGACACTGGGACGGAGATTTGTCTTCCAACAAGACAATGATCCAAAACATAAAGCAAAATCTACAATGGAACGGTTCACAAAAAAACATATCCAGGTGTTAAAATGGCCAAGTCAAAGTCCAGACCTGAATCCAATGGAGAATTTGTGGAAAGAACTGAAAACTGCTGTTCACAAACGCTCTCCATCCAACCTCACTGAGCTCCAGCTGTTTTGCAAAGAGGAATGGGCAAAAAATTCAGTCTCTCGATGTGCAAAACTGATAGAGACAAACCCCAAGAGACTTACAGCTGTAACTGCAGCAAAAGGTGGCGCTACAAAGTATTAACTTAAGGGGGTGAATAATTTTGCACGCCTAATTTTTCAGTTTTTTATTTGTTAAAAAAGTTTGAAATATCCAATAAATTTAATTCCACTTCATGATTGTGTCCCACTTGTTGTTGATTCTTCACAAAAAATTACAGTTTTATATCTTTATGTTTGAAGCCTGAAATGTGGCAAAAGGTCACAAAGTTCAAGGGGGGCAAAAACTTTCGCAAGGCACTGTACATGTTTACCTCAGTCTATTGTTTTATGTAAGTTGTATTTTTAATGGTATATTCAAAAACAAGAGCGAAACAGCCTGTCTTGTGTATCAGTACTTGTCACTTCAGCAATGTAGAAAAAAGGTGTGTAACACGTTGCAAAACAAAGAAGGGATAAAAACAGATGTCAACAAAGAGTGTCATCAAGGAGGAAGTAAAAACAAAACTGTGGCATAAAAAATGAAACGAAACGAAACTGGGAGCGTTCATGCACACACAGAACACACTCAGTTGAGGGTCTGGTGACCCGAAGGTCCACGGTCACCCCCCATATGTATAAATGTATATGTGTGTGTGTGTGTGTGTGTGTGTGTATTGTGTCAGATAGTACAGATAAGCAACTTATGGGTAAGTTTAGGCTGATGCACTTCCTGTGCATCCTGTTTGATCAGATATTTATCTATTTATTCATTCATTCATTTTAAAAGTAAATTCCATAAATTAAAAATTGTACAGAATATTAATTGTCTGGTTCATGTTAATCCACCATCCTACTTCTAACAATTTATAGAAAATATTTAATATTTATAAATATTTATTTTAAAGCTGTTTTTGGCAGTACCTCAAACTGATACTCTTGAGACGGCAGGTGAAGGAAACACTCACACACACTGATGCACACACAGGCACACAAAAAAACCTCTGTTGCAAAATCAAAATGCATATGCGCATGTGACATTTATGTTCTGCTAAAACCTTGTATTAAGCATTAGTATATATTCAGACAAAGTAAAATAAATAATGAGCCTATTAAAGAAGGAAATTAATGTTTTTTCAATTTCATTAAAAGTATCATGAAGGGAGTATTATTACTAAAACATTGAAAGCAGAAGTCAAGGTTGGACAAAAGTGAAGCAAAACCATGAAAGGAGACTGGAGTGAATCTTTTACGGCACAAATTTATAGTTGTTTGTAGCTATAAACATATTTATAATGCTCTCACTTTTTAAAATGTTTCACTCAGGGCTCTTCATGGGCATATTATCATAAATACACTGTGGACTTTAATACCAAGCATATGAATTGAAACTAAACTAAAATTTCTCGTAATTCATAACACACCTCTGTCCTGTCTGGTGGCATTCCTGGGAAGCAGTCCTTTTATAACCTGAATAATACGTCTGTTTGATATCTCCAGCATTCATTGTATTGTATTGTATGTTAGTTTGAATGAATCGACTCCGCCCGGCTACTTTAATCATCACATTCCTAGAAACACGGGCCGAGGCGGAGGAGTCGCAGCAATTTATAACTCCAGTCTCCAAACAAAAATTGAACCTAAGTGCAATTATAATACATTTGAAAGCCTCATGCTTGGTCTGAAATTTCCGAGCTGGAAATCAGAGAAGCCAGTTGTGTTAGTGGTAGTGTATCGACCCCCTGCTGGTGCTTATCTAGAGTTTTTGTCTGAATTTTCAGATTTCCTTTCTGGATTATTGATCAGTACAGATAAATTCATCATAGTGGGTGATTTTAATATTCATATGGATGTTGAAAGCGATAATCTTAAATTAGCTTTCAATTCTCTTCTAGAATCAATGGGTATCTCACAAAAAGTGGACGGGCCGACGCATTGTTTTGATCATACTCTCGATCTCGTTCTCACCTACGGTGTTGAAACTGATGGTCTGTTGGTGTCACCTGTAAACTCCCTTTTATCCGACCATTACTTAATAACGTTTGAATTGTCCTGTCCTGTCTGGTGGCATTCCTGGGAAGCAGTCCTTTTATAACCTGAATAATACGTCTGTTTGATATCTCCAGCATTCATTGTATCATCAACCCATAAACAAATCTAAATCATGTAGCAAGTAATAACTTTTCCACATTTGTGAAGAAAGTAACAACCATGGATTCCTCAGGATACAGCTTGTCAAAAACCTTACTGTATTTTATTTTCATAAACATGACTATTCATAGTCATATACAGTGCCTTGCGAAAGTATTTGCCCCCCTTGAACTTTGTGACCTTTTGCCACATTTTAGGCTTCAAACATAAAGATATAAAACTGTAATTTTTTGTGAAGAATCACCAACAAGTGGGACACAATCATGAAGTGGAACGAAATGTATTGGATATTTCAAACTTTTTTAACAAATAAAAAACTGAAAAAGTGGCCGTGCAAAATTATTCACCCCCTTTACTTTCAGTGCAGCAAACTCTGTCCAGAAGTTCAGTGAGGATTTCTGAATGATCCAGTGTTGACCTAAATGACTAATGATGATAAATGGAATCCACCTGTGTGTAATCACGTCTCCGTATAAATGCACCTGCACCGTGATCGTCTCAGAGGTCCGTTTAAGCGCAGAGAGCATCATGAAGAACAAGGAACACACCGGGCAGGTCCCAGATACTGTTGTGGAGAAGTTTAAAGCTGGATTTGGATACAAAATATTTCCCAAGCTTTTAAACATCCCAAGGAGCACTGTGCAAGCCATAATATTGAAATGGAAGGAGTATCAGACCACTGCAAATCTACCAAGACCTGGCCGTCCCTCTACACTTTCAGCTCATACAAGGAGAAGACTGATCAGAGATGCAGCCAAGAGGCCCATGATCACTCTGGATGAACTGCAGAGGTCAGAGGTCAGAGGTCACCTACAGCTGAGGTGGGAGACTCTGTCCATACGACAACAATCAGTCGTATACTGCACAATTCTGGCCTTTATGGAAGAGTGGCAAGAAGAAAGCCATTTCTTAAAGATATCCATATAAAGTGTTGTTTAAAGTTTGCCACAGGCCACCTGGGAGACACCAAACATGTGGAAGAAGGTGCTCTGGTCAGATGAGACCAAAATCAAACTTTTTGGCAACAATGCAAGACGTTATGTTTGGCGTAAAAGCAACACAGCTCATCCCCCTCAACACACCATCCCCACTGTCAAACATGGTGGTGGCAGCATCATGGTTTGGGCCTGCTTTTCTTCAGCAGGGACAGGGAAGATGGTTAACATTGATGGGAAGATGGATGGAGCCAAATACAGGACCATTCTGGAAGAAAACCTGATGGAGTCTGCAAAAGACCTGAGACTGGGACGGAGATTTGTCTTCCAACAAGACGATGATCCAAAACATAAAGGAAAATCTACAATGGAACGGTTCACAAAAAAACATATCCAGGTGTTAGAATGGCCCAGTCAAAGTCCAGACCTGAATCCAATGGAGAATTTGTGGAAAGAACTGAAAACTGCTGTTCACAAACGCTCTCCATCCAACCTCACTGAGCTCCAGCTGTTTTGCAAGGAGGAATGGGCAAAAAATTCAGTCTCTCGATGTGCAAAACTGATAGAGACAAACCCCAAGCGACTTACAGCTGTAATCGCAGCAAAAGGTGGCGCTATAAAGTATTAACTTAAGGGGGTGAATAATTTTGCACGCCTAATTTTTCAGTTTTTTATTTGTTAAAAAAGTTTGAAATATCCAATAAATTTAATTCCACTTCATGATTGTGTCCCACTTGTTGTTGATTCTTCACAAAAAATTACAGTTTTATATCTTTATGTTTGAAGCCTGAAATGTGGCAAAAGGTCACAAAGTTCAAGGGGGGGCAAATACTTTCGCAAGGCACTGTACATGTTTACCTCAGTCTATTGTTTTATGTAAGTTGTATTTTTAATGGTATATTCAAAAACAAGAGCGAAACAGCCTGTCTTGTGTATCAGTACTTGTCACTTCAGCAATGTAGCAAAAAAGGTGTGTAACACGTTGCAAAACAAAGAAGGGATAAAAACAGATGTCAACAAAGAGTGTCATCAAGGAGAAAGTAAAAACAAAACTGTGGCATAAAAAATGAAACGAAACGAAACGGGGAGCGTTCATGCACACACAGAACACACTCAGTTGAGGGTCTGGTGACCCGAAGGTCCACGGTCACCCCCCATATGTATAAATGTATATGTGTGTGTGTGTGTGTGTGTGTGTGTGTGTGTGTGTGTGTGTGTGTGTGTGTGTGTGTGTGTGTGTGTGTATTGTGTCAGATAGTACAGATAAGCAACTTATGGGTAAGTTTAGGCTGATGCACTTCCTGTGCATCCTGTTTGATCAGATATTTATCTATTTATTCATTCATTCATTTTAAAAGTAAATTCCATAAATTAAAAATTGTACAGAATATTAATTGTCTGGTTCATGGTAATCCACCATCCTACTTCTAACAATTTATAGAAAATATTTGATATTTATAAATATTTATTTTAAAGGTATTGTGACATAATTTTTTAACATGCTTTTAACACTATTAAAAGTCTTGGGCAACATCCCTCAAATGTGTCTAAAAGAGTGTAACAAGAAAAACTTCACTCTAGTACTCTTTTCCTGGCTTTTTATTACAGTGTTTTTTTGCGCCGTGAAAAACGCTTCCTTTCCCCCCTTTCCTGTCAATCATTGCTCCGCTCCTCCTCCCAACCTCCTCCTCCTCCTCCTCCTCCAGCCATACGCTCACAGCGGCGTCGGAGCGACAGGCGAAGCATGCACGGAAAAGCAGGAGGGCGAACCACAGCAAACAATCATAAAAATAAAGGCATGCAAGCAGCACTGTCCCCTTATCTTAAGTCCAGTCAGTGGCCGCGGGTCTTCTTAGCAGTTTTCCTCCGGTGATTAGAACAAAAGAGGCGTGTTAAGCCTCATTTATGGTTCCGCGTTAAATCGACGCAGAGCCTACGCCGTAGGTTTAGCGTATGGTGCGCGTCGTCGCGTAACCCTACGCCGTAGGCTCTGCGTCGGTGTAACGCGGAACCATAAATCAGCCTTTATGGTGCGCTGGAGAGGAGAGGAGGCAGGGAGCTGGGTGGAGGGGGCGGTGATTTAGCGGATCGTTACGTAACGATCCGCCACCAAACCACATGCGCCGTTTTGCATAGTTATGTGGAAAATCCCAGAAAGCACACAATACACTGAATGTTAGAAGTTCGTTGTTTTTTGGGTGTAATTGATGTCAAGACACCCAACAAAACACAAAAAATCAAGAAAAATTTGTTTTTCATGTCACAATCCCTTTAAAGCTGTTTTTGGCAGTACCTCAAACTGATACTCTTGAGACGGCAGGTGAAGGAAACACTCACACACACTGATGCACACACAGGCACACAAAAAAACCTCTGTTGCAAAATCAAAATGCATATGCGCATGTGACATTTATGTTCTGCTAAAACCTTGTATTAAGCATTAGTATATATTCAGACAAAGTAAAATAAATAATGAGCCTATTAAAGAAGGAAATTAATGTTTTTTCAATTTCATTAAAAGTATCATGAAGGGAGTATTATTACTAAAACATTGAAAGCAGAAGTCAAGTTTGGACAAAAGTGAAGCAAAACCATGAAAGGAGACTGGAGTGAATCTTTTACGGCACAAATGTATAGTTGTTTGTAGCTATAAACATATTTATAATGCTCTCACTTTTTAAAATGTTTCACTCAGGGCTCTTCATGGGCATATTATCATAAATACACTGTGGACTTTAATACCAAGCATATGAATTGAAACTAAACTAGAATTTATCGTAATTCATAACACACCTCTGTCCTGTCTGGTGGCATTCCTGGGAAGCAGTCATTTTATAACCTGAATAATACGTTTGATATATCCAGCATTCATTGTATCATTAACCCATAAACAAATCTAAATCATGTAGCAAGTAATAACTTTTCCACATTTGTGAAGAAAGTAACAACCATGGATTCCTCAGGATACAGCTTGTCAAAAACCTTACTGTATTTTATTTTCATAAACATGACTATTCATAGTCATATACAGTGCCTTGCGAAAGTATTTGCCCCCCTTGAACTTTGTGACCTTTTGCCACATTTCAGGCTTCAAACATAAAGATATAAAACTGTAATTTGTTGTGAAGAATCACCAACAAGTGGGACACAATCATGAAGTGGAACGAAATGTATTGGATATTTCAAACCTTTTTAACAAATAAAAAACTGAAAAAGTGGGCGTGCAAAATTATTCATCCCCTTCACTTTCAGTGCAGCAAACTGTGTCCAGAAGTTCAGTGAGGATCTCTGAATGATCCAGTGTTGACCTAAATGACTAATGATGATAAATGGAATCCACCAGTGTGTAATCACGTCTCCGTATAAATGCACCTGCACCGTGATCGTCTCAGAGGTCCGTTTAACGCGCAGAGAGCATCATGAAGAACAAGCAACACACCAGGCAGGTCCCAGATACTGTTGTGGAGAAGTTTAAAGCTGGATCTGGATACAAAATATTTCCCAAGCTTTTAAACATCCCAAGGAGCACTGTGCAAGCGATAATATTGAAATGGAAGGAGTATCAGACCACTGCAAATCTACCAAGACCTGGCCGTCCCTCTACACTTTCAGCTCATACAAGGAGAAGACTGATCAGAGATGCAGCCAAGAGGTCATGATCACTCTGGAGGAACTGCAGAGGTCAGAGGTCAGAGGTCACCTACAGCTGAGGTGGGAGACTCTGTCCATACGACAACAATCAGTCGTATGCACAATTCTGGCCTTTATGGAAGAGTGGCAAGAAGAAAGCCATTTCTTAAAGATATCCATATAAAGTGTTGTTCAAAGTTTGCCACAAGCCACCTGGGAGACACAAACATGTGGAAGAAGGTGCTCAGGGGCCTGTACTACGAAGCAAGTTCAACATACCCAGGATATCTTTTCCTTATCCAGATTCACTAAGCGGGACAATTGCAATCACGCTAAGCGGTCACACGACGGTGGTTATCAACTCGGTATATCAACCCAGGCTTCTCCAATCTGGATATGAGCGCGTGCACATAAAAGGGGCGGTGTTTTCAGCGCATGACCAATCGCAAGCATGGAGAAGTCCGCTGTCAGAGCCGCTTATTTCAGTAGCGAAGAGCAAACTATAATTTTACGGAAATATGATGAGTATAGGCATATAATACAGGCAAAAAGCAACACAGTTGCAGCTGCAAAATGCAGGAAAGACAGCTGGCAAAAGATCGCTGACTGTATAAATGCGTATGTTCATAAGGATATAAACATATATTTGAATATTCTGGGAATCTTAATCTTAAACTGTAAACCATGATCAGCAATATTAAAATAATAAAAAGCTTGCAATATTTCAGTTGATTTGTAATGAATGAAGAATGTATGACATTTTTTTGTTTTTTTTAATTGCATTACAGAAAATCACAATATTCTAATTTTCTGAGACAGTCCTGTATATATTGGTTCTATAACTATTGTTGTTGACCGATAGCTTGTGCTGATGCTGTACCAAAGAATTGGGTTTATTTATTTATTTTATTTAATTTTTTATTTTTTCAGGAGGGGGGTATTTAGTATTTTAAAGTGACTTCTCAGAATGTTCGAGGGACGAAATTGAAAATCCCTTTTTTGCTATCCCCTTACAAATGCATCTTCTTTTTAATTTCTTCTTGATTTATTTATTTAATTGGTATTAGTTTTGGATTGACTGTACATCGGATTTTGGGTGATGATTTGTTTTATTTATTCATTGATTGATTTATTTTTTATTTTCTCCTCCACCTCTTTTTTCTTTTTTTCCTTTTTTTCTGGATCGTTCATGTACTCATCAGGGAAAGCAAAGGGGTTTTGGCGGTCCCTGAATACGCGTTCTCTTCGGAGGGATCCTCTCACGATCCGCGCACCGAGCTCCACTGGATTCTCTTCAAAAGGGCATGCCATTTTCCAAGAGAGCTGATTGGTCAGTGGGCGGTGCTTTTATACCCAGCGATCTGTATCTCGAACATAACCTGCTCCGGAGCAGGTTAGCTGTTCAGCATAAGTTACCATGGCGATAAGAAGTGAACCACCGTCGTAGTCCTGAAAACCCAGGGTTAAACCTGAAGTTACCTCGCTAACCCCAAATCCCGCTTCGTAGTACAGGCCCCTGGTCAGATCAGACCAAAATCAAACTTTTTGGCAACAATGCAAGACGTTATGTTTGGCGTAAAAGCAACACAGCTCATCACCCTCAACACACCATCCCCACTGTCAAACATGGTGGTGGCAGCATCATGGTTTGGGCCTGCTTTTCTTCAGCAGGGACAGGGAAGATGGTTAACATTGATGGGAAGATGGATGGAGCCAAATACAGGACCATTCTGGAAGAAAACCTGATGGAGTCTGCAAAAGACCTGAGACTGGGACGGAGATTTGTCTTCCAACAAGACAATGATCCAAAACATAAAGCAAAGTCTACAATGGAATTGTTCACAAAAAAACATATCCAGGTGTTAGAATGGCCAAGTCAAAGTCCAGACCTGAATCCAATGGAGAATTTGTGGAAAGAACTGAAAACTGCTGTTCACAAACGCTCTCCATCCAACCTCACTGAGCTCCAGCTGTTTTGCAAGGAGGAATGGTCAAAAAATTCAGTCTCTCGATGTGCAAAACTGATAGAGACAAACCCCAAGCAACTTACAACTATAATCACAGCAAAAGGTGGCGCTACAAAGTATTAACTTAAGGGGGGTGAATAATTTTTCACGCCCAATTTTTCAGTTTTTTATTTGTTAAAAAAGTTTGAAATATCCAATAAATTTCGTTCCACTTCATGATTGTGTCCCACTTGTTGTTGATTCTTCACAAAAAATTACAGGTTTATATCTTTATGTTTGAAGCCTGAAATGTGGCAAAAGGTCACAAAGTTCAAGGGGGGCAAATACTTTCGCAAGGCACTGTACATGTTTACCTCAGTCTATTGTTTTATGTAAGTTGTATTTTTAATGGTATATTCAAAAACAAGAGCGAAACAGCCTGTCTTGTGTATCAGTACTTGTCACTTCAGCAATGTAGAAAAAAGGTGTGTAACACGTTGCAAAACAAAGAAGGGATAAAAACAGATGTCAACAAAGAGTGTCATCAAGGAGAAAGTAAAAACAAAACTGTGGCATAAAAAATGAAACAAAACGAAACGGGGAGCGTTCATGCACACACAGAACACACTCAGTTGAGGGTCTGGTGATCCGAAGGTCCACGGTCACCCCCCATATGTATAAATGTATATGTGTGTGTGTGTGTGTGTGTGTGTGTGTGTGTGTGTGTGTGTGTGTGTGTGTGTGTGTGTGTGTGTGTGTGTGTGTGTGTGTGTGTGTGTGTGTGTGTGTGTGTGTATTGTGTGTGTATTGTGTGTGTGTATTGTGTCAGATAGTACAGATAAGGAACTTATGGGTAAGTTTAGGCTGATGCACTTCCTGTGCATCCTGTTTGATCAGATATTTATCTATTTATTCATTTATTCATTTTAAAAGTAAATTCCATAAATTAAAAATTGTACAGAATATTAATTGTCTGGTTCATGTTAATCCTCCATCCTACTTCTAACAATTTATAGAAAATATTTGATATTTATAAATATTTATTTTAAAGCTGTTTTTAGCAGTACCTCAAACTGATACTCTTGAGACGGCAGGTGAAGGAAACACTCACACACACTGATGCACACACACAGGCACACAAAATCAAAATGCATATGCGCATGTGACATTTATGTTTTGCTAAAACCTTGTATTAAGCATTAGTATATATTCAGACAAAGTAAAATAAATAATGAGCCTATTAAAGTAGGAAATTAATGTTTTTTCAATTTCATTGAAAGTATCATGAAGGGAGTATTATTACTAAAACATTGAAAGCAGAAGTCAAGGTTGGACAAAAGTGAAGCAAAACCATGAAAGGAGACTGGAGTGAATCTTTTATGGCACAAATGTATAGTTGTTTGTAGCTATAAACATATTTATAATGCTCTCACTTTTTAAAATGTTTCACTCAGGGCTCTTCATGGGCATATTATCATAAATACACTGTGGACTTTAATACCAAGCATATGAATTGAAACTAAACTAGAATTTCTCGTAATTCATAACACACCTCTGTCCTGTCTGGTGGCATTCCTGTGAAGCAGTCATTTTATAACCTGACTAATACGTCAGTCATCAGATATAAATGCACCGTACAGATCAGCTGTGTTACTTTACCCAACAGCATCACTGACACTGCACAGATGGACCATCAGGAGTGGAAACGCATCTTTCAGACAGGGATTATCCATCCACATCACACTTGGCGTCTGGAATTTACTGACGACCTTCTGTCTGCGAACGAGACAACAACTCAGTACAAGAGGACCACAAGTGCCTGGTTAGTGCTAAATGTGTCTAATTTGTTCATAGTCAACAATAAATGATTGTTGCATAATATTGAATCACATGTGCATGAACTGTTTCTGTTTAAGAAAAACATTTCTTAGTTCCCAATGCAAGGGTTTAATGAAATGATAATGTTGATTAATATTGAATGTTACTACTACTACTACTACTACTACTACTGTTGTCATTTAGTAGACACTTTTATCCAAAGCGACTTACATCTGAGATAACAATACAAGCAAGAAATCACAGAGGAGGGTCCAGCTAGATCAGTGCTGGTCAGACTGGACAGATTGTCCAGTTGACACAGGTGCTGCCATGCCAGTGATAGAATTTTTTTTTCTTTTCCACCCAACCCAACAGTCCCTGTATTATACAAGAAAGTTACGTCTAAAAAGACACCATCATGCGATTATGCGATTGCATGTTAGTTATTTATGTCCTTTATGACACAAACTGAGTTACTTTAGAGTTTTGTATTAACTTTTAGAGAAGACTCACAAACAAACAAAAAAATAGTAGTCTGTCAGGTGTCTGTTCTTTAAATGCTTCTAGTTGAGTCACGCACACACTCAACTACACACACACTTCTGAGGCTCTGGTCCAGTCTGAAGTAGGGGGATCTGAAGGAGCCAGTGTTCCTCGGGGCGCTGATGGTGCTGCAGCACCCCCCACTGGCGGAAAATGAAACTACAAGACAAAAGCAAAAACAAATCAACTGAATGAACGATTGATTTAAGAGCGTATATGTATATAAACATGGCTGTTATTTAGACTTCCATAAAAGACTAATTATGTTCCCTTTTCCCTTAGTTATGTAGGTGTGAAATATTGTGTCACCTTTATACATCCTAACTCACAACTGTAAAAGCATATTGAATATATTGTCTGATGTAATATAGAAATGTTTCACATCCTTTGTAAGGTTCACATGCAGGAGATGTGGGAGACCCTGGCCTTCCAACGAGGTGAAAGTGATCTTCTACATAAGGCACGCAGACGACCAGGGAACCGTCATAGTGAAGGTGTTCGGCCAAAGCTGCAAGAACTGTGAAGAAGCTCCAATGGAGACGCCTCAAATCAGTTTGGAAAACATCGAAATCCTGATGCATGAGCTGGTGGAGATGATAAAAATATACTTTTACCATGAAGAAGATTCTGGGCGACGTTGGAATCCCATACGCCTTGTTATCAACAGTACCCATGAGCCGGATCATTGTGAGGGATGCAAAAATGGAATGTGTGGATGATTATGATAAGTATTCCTTTGTACTTATAAAAGGTAAAAGATCTCATTCAACTCTGTCAAGCACTAAACTCTGTGTACATGCAGCCTATGCCTGTTTGATTTGCTAGGTGCATATGTATCTATCTAAAAAAAAAAAAAAAAACTACAATTTCTGAGCCTGGGATAAATAAAGTATATCTATCTATCTATTTTTCAAGTATAAAAAAATATATTGTACTTATATCGTACTGCTCATATGTTTGCATATAACATCAATAAAAATATTTGTGGATACTTCTGCATGTAAGGAGACTGTTTCTCTGCAGTTGTCACACTGTTTTCTTTTTGTGTCACTGTTGTTTTTAAGTCTTCTGTATTGTGGTTTTTGTTGTCTTTTATATCATAGGTTGTTGTCTTTTATATCGTGTATGTCATATGTATAATTTCTTATGGTACTATGGACCTCTTCTCGAGATGTGTCTTTAATAAAGTGTGAATTGAATTGAAGTGAAATTGAAATTGAATTTCCAATCATTTCCAACCACATTTTCAACATATTTTTCTGTAAATCAGGACACTTAAAAGAGTTCTTTTGCATGCATTGCTGTAAGGAGCTTTTATATCGTAATGGATAGTACATACAATACTTTTCTAGTTTAATTGTCTTGGGTGGGTGGGGGCTATTGCAAAACTTTATTACGGTTTTTTACGATTGTTCACACACTAAAATAAAAATGTCCACACAATTTACAAAATTCTATTCCAAGGAGCCTCCACAGGTTTGCACAACATTACACACAGTAATTTATAAAACTCTACACACATTTTCCACACCTTAGACACAGATAAGGATTGTGAGGTTAGTTCCTTGTCATTACAAAGCCCCGGATTGCCGATGATCACACTAATGAACGAATTGAATAATAATCACATCCACCAGGTGTGGACACATGGCAATCCCCAATGTGCCAGGGCAGCGAGGGGGTAACATCACCCTTTGTGCTGCTGCTACATGTAATGGGGTCCTACACCATGACTGTATTTTATAGTTGTTTGTAGCTATAAACATATTTATAATGGTCTCACTTTTTAAAATGTTTCACTCAGGGCTCTTCATGGGCATATTATCATAAATACACTGTGGACTTTAATACCAAGCATATGAATTGAAACTAAACTAAAATTTCTCGTGATTCATAACACACCTCTGTCCTGTCTGGTGGCATTCCTGGGAATTGAGGAGCTCAATATATTTTCAGAGATCTTTTAAACCATGGATTCCTCAGGATACAGCTCGTCAAAAACCTTACTGTATTTTATTTTTATAAACTTAACTATTCATAGTCTTATACATGTTTACCTCAGTCTAATGTTTTATGTAAGTTGTATTTTTAATGGTATATTCAAAAAAAAGAGCAAAACAGCCTGTCTTGTGTATCAGTACTTGTCACTTCAGCAATGTAGAAAAAAGGTGTGTAACACGTTGCAAAACAAAGAAGGGATAAAAATGGATGTCAACAAAGAGTGTCATCAAGGAGAAAGTAAAAACAAAACTGTGGCATAAAAAATGAAACGAAACGAAACTGGGAGCGTTCATGCACACACAGAACACACTCAGTTGAGGGTCTGGTGACCCGAAGGTCCACGGTCACCCCCCATATGTATAAATGTATATATGTGTGTGTGTGTGTGTGTGTGTGTGTGTGTGTGTGTGTGTGTGTGTGTGTGTGTGTGTGTGTGTGTGTGTGTGTGTGTGTGTGTGTGTGTGTGTGTGTGTGTGTGTGTGTGTATTGTGTCAGATAGTACAGATAAGGAACTTATGGGGAAATTTAGGATGAAGCACTCCTTGTGTATCCTGTTTGATCAGATATTTATTTATCTATTTATTCATTCATTCATTTTAAAAGTAAATTCCATAAATTAAATTTAGCACATACTGCATTCTCTTGATGAGGTTCAAGAGGTAGTTACCTGAAATCGTCTTCACTTCACAGGTGTCTCTCAGGTTTAATAAGTGGGATTTTTTTGCCTTATAAATGGGGTTGGGACCATCAGTTGTGTTGTGCAGAAGTGAGGTGGATACACAGCTGATAGTCCTACTGAATAGACTGTAAATCTTGAGTCACTGACGGCATCACTGAAAATTGTAACTACGCGTCGAGGCGACGCAGACCAAACGCAGACGAGAGGGCTGTGATTGGTTCACTTGGTAGCAACGCATTTCCGGTTTCCGGTTTGAAGCAGTCATGAACTTCCAGCGCTCTTTTCTTCATGTATGTGATTTTTTTTGGTTTGGTTTTTTGCACAATAGTTGTCCTTATCTCTTTGATTCACTGTGACTGTGTGAGGCTGTGTGAATAGGGCCTTCATGGTAGAATAGCTGCTAGGAAACCACGTCTAAGGACAGGCAACAAGCAGAAGAGACTTTTTTGAGCGAAAGAACACAAGGAATGGACATTAGACGAGTGGAAATCTGTGCTTTTGTCAGATGAGTCCAAATTTGAGATCTTTAGTTCCAACCACCGTGTCTTAGTGCGACGCAGAAAAGGTGAACAGAGGGCACAGTGCACAGCAGGTAGTGCAGCCATCTCACAGCAAGAAGGTCCTGGGTTCAATTCCCGCCGTGGACGCTGTGGGCACTGAAGTGCATGTTAGTTCCCCCATGACTTCAGTGCCCACACCCTGGGTGTGGTTGGCGAAAGGGCCTTTCTGTGTGGAGTTTGGGTTAGGTGTTCTCCCCGTGTTCCCTTGGGTAGCTACATACACACAGTCCTGGGCTATACATGCCCCCTCTGGCCAGCCGGGGCGCCAGATGGGGTGGGGAGGATCCGGCCGGAATAACGTGATCCTTCCACGCGCTACGTCCGGCCGGAGAAACCCCACCCTGTCTGGTGAAAAGATGCGGCCTGCTCACTCCTGAGCTCAGTGCAGGAACAAGGAGCAATTCCCAGGACTGTTAGGTAGGAGCACGGGGTGGTAAAAATGGGAAAAAATCGGGGATAAAAATATTTTAAAAAAATAATAATAATACGTTTTGGCATTTGGCTGCGTCATCCTCCAGCGCCTTTTTTTTTCCCTCTCTCTCTCTCTCTCGGCGCTGAATTTTCTCTTTTTTTTTACCCGGCTGGGTGTCCATTATGTGCCTCTCCTGGTCCCCTCGCCACACACACACACACACACACACACACACACACACACACCTTCCTCCACACACTGTCTGTTCGGTGATATGGACTGTTGGGGTGGGTGGCGGGTGTTAATCGAAACAAACCCATCATCTTGCCCCCCACACATGCTACTGGCCTGAGTGGCCTCTGATTGGCCTGACTCACTAACTTAGAAAAAAAGTCAGACAGTTTTAAAGGTATACAAGAAAATATCAAAGATAAATACTATACGGTGCAGGAAGAGGCAAAAAACCCAATGGGCTTATTTGAAGCCTCCACCGAAGTTATTCAAATTTCACATGTTATAAAGAACACAAGATTAACATACAAAAACAAAAAGTATAACTACACAAAAGTGATGGCAAACTAATAATGCAATATATAGATAATAATAAAGAATAAAGACAAAAAATAAGTGTGTGTAAGTGTGCATGGGATATTGTTTTTACAACTTGTATTGACTCCTGAGCAAATAAGACTAATTGTAGAAATGATCATGTCACTATGAGTGAAACACAAAAAAAAACAAAAAAACATGGATACATGTACAACAATATATTGGGAAAACAGTTACAAAACAGCAGTCAAGTGGTCCTTCAAAGGTCTTTTATAAAATTTCAAAGAGGAAGAGCTCTTTGCCAGGTGTGAAAAATCATTCCACAATTTAGTCCCTAAATCTAATCGAAAATTGACGTCTGCAAGTGAGAAATTTAGGAGGATGAAGATCTGAGGATTGTCGAGTTGAATAAGAATGAACTTGTGAATTTAATTTAAAGTAAGTCTTGAACTGTCCAGGAATATTCCCTTCACTTGAATTTATCTTATAAATAAAAACGCATATCTGAAAAATATTGATATAATAAATAGTAAGAATCTGGAGTTTCTGAAATAAAGGAGTAGATGAAGCGTGTGACTCTGATCGAGTTGCAATCCTAACAAAACGTTTCTGTAGAAGCAGGATTTTGTGAAGAGTTGTAGGAAAAGTATTTGCCCAATCTATATTACCATATGAGAGATAAGGATAAATTAATGCCAATGGCAATTTAATCTGAACCACATAGCATAGGCAGTTAAACCGGCATTGGCATCCTTAATCAGTGAGCTGAAGTTTGAATGAGAGAGCACTAGGGTTGTGTCATCTGTGAATATTATTGGAAACAGGACATTTGAAACATTAGACAAATCATTAATATAAATAAGAAATAATAATGGTCCAAGAATGGACGCCTGTGGAACTCCACAAAGTAATCTGGCCTTATTGGCATAGCAACCATTAACACAAACAAATTGCTTTCTATTTGAGACATAATTCTTTAACCATTTGTATGTAGTATTGTGAAAATCATATTTATGCAACTTTTCCATTAAGATTTGATGGTTAACAGTATGAAACGCCTTTGAAAGGTCGATAAAGATACTACAGGTAAATTCATTATTTTCAAGTGCAGAGGTCTTTGTCAATAAGGTGAAGCAGAGCCATATAAGTGGAGTGATTTTTCTGGAAACCATACTGATGTTTGTAAAGAACTGAATTAGAATCTAGATGAAAAATAATCTGTTTATAAATAATTTTTTTAAATATTTTTGAAAAACATGGCAAAATAGAATAGAATTAAACAGAGGAATAACTTTTGCAATTTTTAAATCAACAAGTAATGAAATAGGATTACCCACAAACATCAGGTCGAGGAACCAGATATCCCAGTAGAGTTCTGCTAGTACCGGTTTCAACTCTGCTGGTTCTGGTTTCAGAAATTAAAATGACCCTTTAACACAAAATATACAAAACTTTTGTTAAATAAAAAACAACTTTTGTCAAAAATGTCCATAAATGTTGTCTTTTTCAAACTTCAACTTGATTTAATTCTTAACTTTAACTTTAAAGCAGCACAATGCAACTTTCAGCTTTTGTTGACTTTGGCGGCTCCTTTGGACAAAAGCGGTAGTGCTTTACCAGTAGTAAGGCCCCTTTTGGGCGGGGGAGAAGGTTCGTCCGTCAAGACTCCTCTCCCTGGCCCTGCCCCTTGTCTAACCTTTCCCCGACCCTGCACCCGAACCTGGAACTTGCTGATTGGACCAGAGCTTCGGGAGCTGCGTGCTGGCCTGCGGTCCCCACCCCCGGTCATCCCGCTGCTGCTTCCACCTGCCTGCTGTGCTGCTGCCGTCCCCGACCCCCAGTCTCTAAAGGGGAGTTTTTCTTGCCACTGTTTGGCTTAAGGTTTTTCTCCCACTAGGGGAGTTTTTTCCTAGCATTGTTTATGTAATAATTGCTCGGGGCTCATGTTCTGGGTCTCTGGAAAGCATCTAGAGACAACTTTTGTTGTATTAGACGCTATACAAATAAAATTGAATTGAATTGAATTGAGTTGAATTGAATTGAATTGAATTGAATTGAATTGAATTGAATTGAATTGAATTGAATTGAATTGAATTGAATTGTGTGGAAGGGTTCCTACCATCCACCTCGAGGTTAAGCTTGAATTATGGTTCTGCGTCAAATCGACGCCGTGCACACGCCATCTCCGTGACGCCGTCGCCATGACGCCGTCGTGAACCATTCAGACTTCTCCGTCACTCCATTTCGCTTACCAGCGAGAATGTAAACAAAACAGGTGGCGGAGGAAAAGAATTCATGTGCGACTGCGAGACAAAAGAAGTTCACCTGTAAGTATAAATACATAGCCCACTGGTGATTTAAATTCAGAAACTGTTGTCCCGTGATGATTTTTCAACGGCCCTATTATTTCCTTTACAAACAGGGAGCGACCAACAAACGGAGGGAAGAAAACCAAAAAAAGGACAAATGAAGTTTTGGACTTTCTTCAAGACTAAAGACAAGAAAATAGGCTGAGGGAGCTGGATGAAAAGGAGGAGGAGAGGGAAAGGAAGAGGGATGACCAGTTATCTAAGTTAATTGACATTTTTGGGAAGATGCTGGACAAAATGTAGTTTTCTTCATCATTTTCTTATTCATAATTTGAGGTTCAATTTATTTTGTTTTCATTTTATATTAGACAAATCCTCAGTTGACCTGGTGTTGAATAAACAAGACTTGCTTTTCTTTAAAGGTGATCCAAGGCCTCAACTCTTCACATAATCACACAATTCACATGAATTTATAACCACATAGGACTGTGGCCCAACATGATTAACCCTGCTTCTTCGTGAAGAAGCTCGTTATAGAAAATATTTCATAGCCCGCTTTTTTCTCAGCCTTGGGATTAAATCGGAATTTCTAAAGACTCTGATAGCCTGCATCTGCGTCCTGTGTATTAAGCCTGGTCGTGACACTTTTATGGAGCTCTGCGGTTGAGTTCATCCGGTCTCGGAGACGGCGAGGGGAACTTCTGTCCTAACGGGGGACGGCAGCAGTTCTAGGGGACCTGATTGGTTCAGTGGGTTCGGAGACGTGCGTCCACCTCTGCCGTCGGGGGGGAGCCGCTGCCGTCACGTCCTGTTTGAAGGGGCAGAGGTTCTTCCGTCCACCGACCTCCAGGGTCAGCGTCCTGATTGGTGTAAATATTGTCCCAGTGACATCAGAGCGGCTCATATAAACCCTCCTGGTGGCGGAGCAGACATCCAGGGCAGCAGCTCAGTGCTCAGCCTCCTTCAGCCGCCGCCGCCGGGTCCCAGTCGTCCAGCACCATGGTCAGCGGGCCGGTCCTGCTCCTGGGCGCCACCTGCTGGCTGCTGGTGGCTCTGGGGAGATGCCAAGGTCAGCTGGAGGAACCGCCTCAATACGACGCCATCAACACGCCGGAGGAGAAGGAGCTGGTGAGTTTCTGCTTTTACCTGACAAGGACTAGATGAGTTTCCAGGACTGTCTCAGAAAATTAAAATATTGTGATTTTCTGTAATGCAAAAAACAAAAATGTCATACATTCTGGATTCATTACAAATCAACTGAAATATTGCAAGACTTTTATTATTTTAATATTGCTGATCATGGTTTACAGTTTAAGAAAACTCAAATATCCTATCTCAAAAAATTAGAATATTCTGGGAATCTTAATCTTAAACTGTAAGCCATAATCAGCAATATTAAAATAATAAAAGGCTTGCAATATTTCAGTTGATTTGTAATGAATCCAGAATGTATGACATTTTTGTTTTTTTAATTGCATTACCGAAAATAAAGAACTTTATCACAATATTCTAATTTTCTGAGACAGTCCTGTAGTCCTGTAGAGAGATGTGTTTTATAATCAGACCAAAGAGACACAAGCTGGAAGGGTAAAAAACTCTGTCATTTCTGAACTCAGTATATTTTATTATTTGAAATACTTTTACTGTTTTTTTCTGCTTTCTCCTACATCTTTTTCCTTAAATTTTTTTTTGTTAAATTGAATTTGTGAAAATTTTCTTCAGTCATATATTGTACTGCTTTTTTTTCCTCTATTCAAGACATACATTTCTTTTTCTTTTTTAATTTCCCACAATTTTTTTATGTATTTTATTTAAATTACTTGGTTTTTCTGAATGACACTATGTTCAGTTTCTTTAAAAAGTGAGATATTCTGCTCATTACTTCTGAATTTAAGACGTATGTTTTGAAGTTTCCAGACCTTCATTGATGACAGCAAACACGTTTTCAGGTTGAGACGTCTATAAGTCGTATCGATGCTCTTAAAGGGCAACAATATGATTTATGATATTAATAATTATCTTATGTTTGTTATTCTGGAAGAGCTTGTTTTCATTAATTGTGTTCCCCTCATCAGAATGTATCTGATTAATTAAGGAAGAACTTAAATATAAATGAAAATGTTTTATACTTCTGAAGTGAAGTAAGACGGGGACCAGAGACGTCGGTCTCCTACCTGAGAGGTTTGTGATGGAAGTTTCCAGTGTCTCAGTTCAGCCTGATTTAGGGGAAGGGCAGACTTCTTATCCGTCGTACGTACAGGACTGGTTTTATTAGATGACCTGGAACCGTTACGGAGGTCATGTGATCATTCCAGTCCCGTGTGGAAGAACATCTCTGCGGTTTACGAGAATCCTTTTAAAAGGTTTTAAAGGGTACTCTAAATTTTAGGACTCGTAGAACACGAACAACAATGAAAAGTTAACCAGTTTAAAAACAAATATAAAAGCATGATTTTCACAAGATACAAGAGGAAGGGGGGAAGGGGGGAAGGGGGGAAGGCGGGGCGGGCGGTTTGCTGTTCACGTCACTGAAACAGCGTTTTCTCTCTCCGGCAGATTGAAGCTCTGCAGGAAGTTCTGCAGAAGCTGCAGAACAAAGAGCTGCCGGCGTCGGAGAAGAAGCTCGGCCTGCTCCCTCCTGTAAGCATGTTGGTGTCAGCAGAGTTCTGCTGCCGACCCGCGGACCCCACACACCCCACACACACACCACACACCCCACACACACCCCAGACGCCACACACAGCCCACAACTAGTGTTGTTTTTGTCAGCCTGTTTCAATTTTAGTTTTAGTCTAGTCTTTAGGTCAAGCTATCATTTTAGTTTTTATTAGTTTAGTCACATTCATTCCCCTTTTAGTCGTGTGAAGTTTTAGTCGACTAAAAGTCTGAGCATTTTAGTCTTATTTTAGTCAGAATTGTCCATTTTAGTCTAGTTTTAGTCAAGGATTGTATTTAGCCAAACCGATTTTACAATTCAAACATCCATCCATCCATTATCTATACCCGCTATATCCTTTGCAGGGTCACGGGGGTCTGCTGGAGCCTATCCCAGCTCATTTCAGGTGAAAGGCAGGGGTTACACCCTGGACAAGTCAGCAGTCCATCACAGGGCCACATATAAACACAAAACCAGACACACTCCTTCTTCTGACATATCAATCACTGCATTCAACTGCATTTAAATGCATTTATTTTCCCTCTAGTGGTCACGTAAATTACTGCATGTAAATGCATTTATTTGCCCTCTAGTGGTCACATAAATTACTGCATGTAAATGCATTTATTTGCCCTCTAGTGGTCACGTAAATTACTACATGTAAATGCATTTATTTTCCCTCTAGTGGTCACGTAAATTACTGCATTTAAATGCATTTATTTGCCCTCTAGTGGACATATCAATTACTGCATTCAACTGCATTTAAATGCATTTATTTGCCCTCTAGTGGTCACGTAAATTACTGCATGTAAACGCATTTATTTGCCCTCTAGTGGTCACGTAAATTACTGCATGTAAATGCATTTTTTTGCCCTCTAGTGGTCACGTAAATTACTGCATGTAAATGCATTTATTTGCCCTCTAGTGGTCACGTAAATTACTACATGTAAATGCATTTATTTGCCCTCTAGTGGTCACGTAAATTACTGCATTTAAATGCATTTATTTGCCCTCTAGTGGACATATCAATTACTGCATTCAACTGCATTTAAATGCATTTATTTGCCCTCTAGTGGTCACGTAAATTACTGCATGTAAATGCATTTATTTGCCCTCTAGTGGTCACGTAAATTACTGCATGTAAATGCATTTATTTGCCCTCTAGTGGTCACGTAAATTACTGCATGTAAATGCATTTATTTGCCCTCTAGTGGTCACGTAAATTACTGCATGTAAATGCATTTATTTGCCCTCTAGTGGTCACGTAAATTACTACATGTAAATACATTTATTTGCCCTCTAGTGGAAATATCAATTACTGCATTCAACTGCATTTAAATGCATTTGAATTTTAGTTGGTTAGTTAGTTAATATTTATTTCGGTCAATCACAAACATAAAAATCAACAAACAAGTTAACACAGGTTTTTCCCTGGTCAACATTGTGATTATTTTGACCGAAAAGGTCTGGGCTTGAAGCATAAAGCTTATCTTGCCCACCTTTTAACAGAATAGAATATACAAAAAGAACAAATGAAGTATCATACGTCGACACAAAATAATAATAATAGTAATAATAACAATAATGACGATGATGATAATAATAATGATAGCTCTGAAAACAGAAAGTGAAAAGATGCTAAAGAAACCGACAAAAACACACCTACGGGCAATTTAGAATCACCAATTAACCTAATATGCATGTTTTTGGACTGTGGGAGGAAGCCGGAGTACCCGGAGAAAAAACCCACGCAAGCACGGGGAGAACATGCAAACTCCACACAGAAAGACCCTGTACATATTTATTTTTCCACATTTCTCTCCGTCTTTTTCGAAGACACATTGGGTTTTCTTTTCCACTTCTATGTAGGAAAGTGTATCCAAAGATGGTTCTTCTTCTTCTCCATCCCGAGAACAGATCCCTGCGTTTCTCCATGTAACTTTGTTTTTAATTGACGTGAACCTAGAGCTCTGCGTTAACGGCATCAGCCTCTAACTCTGCAGCTGCATCTTCTGGATCTGATTCCCCACGGCAGTTTTTATTTTGTAATCTACATTTTAGTCTGGTTTTTACTCATCTACGATATTGCATTATATTTTTAATTATCGTTATCGTCACATGACCAGCATTTTCGTTGCGTCTCGTTTTCCTCAGGTGATAAAGGTTCGTTGACGACGATATTTAGTCATAATTTTTTGTTGACGAAAGCAACTTTACCCACAACAAATGTTAATTAACGGGCAGAAGTCAAGGAAGCAACAGTTTTGATTGCAGGTAATGAGTGTGTGTGTGTGTGTGTGTGTGTGTGTGTGTGTGTGTGTGTGTGTGTGTGTGTGTGTGTGTGTGTGTGTGCGTGTGTGTCAGTGTGTTGCAGGGCAGCAGTGCGCGGTCCGTAAAGCGTCCAGGATCGGGAAGCTGTGTGGATGTCCCGGAGGAACTCTGTGTGACTTTGACGACCTCAAATGTCGGTAGAATCCAAACATCCTGTTGATCGACTGCAGAAAATAAAGTTTTTAAAAGCTCCGGCTGCTGCAGGTCTTCCTTCGGTCTCGTGGTCCGGACCCCTGGACCTGGTGGTCCGGACCTCCGGAGCCCTCAGTCTGAAGCTGGAAATGTGTGAAAACTTCTACTCTGGTCAGGATCTCTGGCCTCGTACCCAAAATGTATCAATTTATTCTTAATGTTCTGATTTAATTTGAAAAAAGCTTCAAATGTTATTAACAGTAAACTGAAAGACCTTTAATTGACAGATTCAGATGCGTTTGAACTCTTCACTGCCGCTGAGGATCGTCCCGATCAATCAGGCGTCAGTGTTCCTGACGTCAGCCAATCAGAACCGCGTTTACAGTTTTAACTTTTGAGTTTGAGCGTCAAACAAGGTCCTCTACTAGCGTGTCCCTCCGACCACCAACAGCTGAGGAGCATGTATCTATATATATATATATATATATATATATATATATATATATATATATATATATATGAGGGTATGCATTGACGTTACTTCCTCACTGGACCACGCCTCCTTACTTGCACTGAGTGGCAAAAACGGCAACTAGTGGAGAAGACGGGATAACAGCCGGTTATGGGCTTAAATTAAAGGCAGTTGGACTTGACAGTGACCCGTACAGTTACCCCAAGAACCAGTGGTCCATGGACATTAATATTTGGTACAGTTACCAAGAACCAGTGGTCCATGGACAATAATAATTGGCCGGGGAAATACACGAAGCAAAGCTTGAAGGCATACAAATGTCTTGACGCTTGGTCCGACTTCAAGGCAGGATTTTGTGGTGAAATTAAAGTGATGACAAAACCAAACTTTATGATTTGACCGTTTAACGTTAGCTACCCAAAAATCCAATATTACCTGATACAAAATGGGAACCGCAAATCCATGTTTCGGTGCCTGGAATCCAGTTGTTTCTGCAAATTACAGTGATCCATTTGTCTCTCTTAAGCTTATTTTTCGGCAGTCTTTAAAACGATAACTCTGATTTCTCGCTAAATCTATGAGTACAGTCAATCGCACAACAGCTCTTTCCCATTTTAGATGTTTTCCAGTTGCTCAAACTGAAAGTTTACGCTGACACTCAGTCTTTCTGCCACTCAGTCTTTCTGCCACTCAGTCTTTCTGACACTCAGTCTTTCTGCCACTCAGTCTTTCTGCCACTTAGTCTTTCTGACACTCAGTGGGCGTAACCCGCTGTGAAGTCGCATCCGTGATGTCATGTGCATTCCCTCTATATATATAACATGTAGATGCCTCACTGAGCGCTGCATCACACGTCAACGCTACCGCCATCTTGGATGTGGCAAAAAGTGGAGCAACAGGAGAAGATTCCTCATTCATGATGTGTTTTTTCTGCAGGGGGCGCACATTCAATAAACACAGTCTGGAATTGACTATCAGCATTTTGTGTTGACGTCACAAGTCGTGTCTGTCTTCCCCAAACTGAGACTGTTCTTCAAGGTTTTTAACTTCTGCAAACATAGATTGCAGTTGTACAGCTGTTTAGATGTGTGTGAGAGAGAGAGTGTGTAAGCAATGATGGTAAACCGAATAAATTAACACTGACATCAGTGTGTAAAGAAATGAAAAGAACAACAATAAAGTTATAATAGTGATAATAAATCAAAGAAATATCCAATCCAATCCAATCCACTTTATTTATATAGCACATTTTAAAAAACAACAAGGTTACCAAAGTGCAGCACAATGAGTAAAGCAAGACATAATAAAATAGTAAAAACTAAAAACAGAGTAAAATAGATAAGAGCACATAAAAGCACGAAATAAAAACACACCAGACAGAAAAACAACCAGTGATTCAGAAACATAAAAGACAGGACAGAGACCACACAACTCTCATGCTGGATTAAAAAAGAATAAAAATACGTTTTAAAACGAGATTTAAAAATTTTGAGTGTGGGGGCCATTTTGATGTGGGGAGGAAGCTCGTTCTGATATCTGTAAAAGGCAGGTAAATATAAACATACAATGGATCAATTAATAAATCTAAAAGGCTTTTAATACTAAATGGAGTTAGTTAGATTATATACAGGAATTACATGGTATGAGAGAGGAATAATAATACAGGAGGAGGAAGAAGACTTAAAATGAAGAAAAAAGGCAAAACAAATGTGATAATCATATTTAATAAAATAATGAATAGAAATGTTGTCTTTGGTGCTCGTTTGATTTCCAAATATATTAGTTTTTGTGTGTGAATGGATCCATGACGACATAAGCTTCAAACACCTTTTGTAAAACACTTTAGGAAGTTCGGTCCGTTTGCCACATCCAATATGGCGGACGTGAGGACGTATCACAGTACCGGGTCAACCCGCTCCATGAGGCGGAACCGACCTGCAGGCCGTCAGGTGGAACCGGAAACGGGAGGTTGTTGGGACGACGGGCCTTTACTGGACTGAGCAGAGCGGGAGCTGATCACAGGCAACAGGTGTCTTCAGTTTATCCAGTATTTCACACTTGTTTTATCGTCTGACAATAGAAAGTGAGTGGAAATTAAACTTTGGGAATTCTGATTGATGGGAGAAGAAACTAGAGATTAATGACTTTTCATGTCGACTTAACCTCATTAATTTCAACGGAGTGAGATGCTCACAGAGCAATTACAAATTCCTGGAAATAATTCAGGGAAGAGTGGGAATCCTGGTGCCTCACTAGATGTAAAAACAATGCAGCCTAATATGTAAATCAGTAAATGCAACAGTTTAACGGGCCGTTATGCAGTAAATTCAACCGTCGGATTGATGTCAGTTGGTTTATAGTTTCTGTTGGTGATCAAAACAAAGTGAAGCAGACGGCAGCTTCAGCATTAAAACTGGTTTAATGTTTAAACTTCCCATTTCCATCACCTCCATCTCAGACCGGTACCAAAGTTGGGAGCAGATATCGGTTCATAAAACCTCCGTTAGTTGACTGGTTCAAACTTCAGACGAGTCATTAAAACCGAGAAAAAACAACCTTTGATATGAACTTTGGTCCCCAACGAAGGTTAAATCGCAGTAATCGTGTTTCAGATGTTTACAGATTTTTTTTAAACTTTATTTTTAAAGATTTGTATATTTTGGACATTACAACGAAAATGTAACAGTGACATAAAAGCAAAAGCAAAGCAAAACAAAAGAAAGAAAATTAACAAAAGTGCACAGATAGTAACAACAGGTCGGGTCAGTGAGCCACTCTGATATCAACAGCAAAGGGAAGCCACATGGCAGCGTTGGAAGTTCCTCCATCAAAAGTCCCAAACAAAAATCCTAGGCCATCAATTACACATACATATATACCGACACAGAGAGATGTGAGAAACCTGTTTATCTTCATAGACATCCACCTCTATATTCTCACAAAGATGTACACACACCACCCCATCAAAATAAGATGACCACTTCCACCAGGAAGTATTACATTTACCCATATTGAGTTTCAAGTTGAGTTTTCCATAATATATAGTTCATTCATAATTCCTGTCCATTGCTCTTTAGTCCGGGGCTCTTTAGTTAGCCACCTCCTGTATAGAGCTTTTTTACTGGCTGCTAACATTATTTTAATCAGATATTTGTCACTTGGGTCAAGCATAGAAAGGGATATTCCCAATATATATTACATTTAAATCTTGTGTGATCTGTAAACACATTATTGAGTTGGTTATATTTATTATATCCCCCCAGTAGGGCTGGATCTTTGGGCAGTCCCAGAAGATGTGGAAATGATCTTCCTAGGGGGTTTCCACATTCCCTCCAGCAGTTTCCACTTCCTGGTTGATCTTTCTGTGGATGTTTCATTTTCGGAGTGATGAAAGTGATTAAAAATCATATTTTGCCACGTAAATTCCCTCCATAGACCTGAACTGAATTGTTCTGTGCATTTGTGAAACTTGTCCAGTGCATTTGTGAAACGGTGTGTGCATTTGTGAGGGGGGGGGGGGGTCTGTCTGGAGTCTGGGGGGGTTGAACCCTCGATCTCCAAGATGTGGTGATGAAAGAAAACACAGAGACGCTGGAAAAGGAGCTGCTCAGGTTTATTATTCAGATCAGGACATCCACCCTGAGCCCCCATACAAACCAATCCCCCACAAACCATCCCCCACCACAACAACCACCACCCTCTAAACCAGCGTCTTAACCCCCCCATCTAAACCAGAATATGAGCCCCCCCACACAAACACACACACAACCATAGACATATAAACGCAGACGCCTCATAGACTGACGCTGCCTATTGGAGCTGACGTTCAGCACGGCCGCCATCTTGGATGGGTCTCCAATTCGCCCCCAATGCATTTATTTCTACTGAGGAAGGTTTTATCCCCGACTACAATCATCCATAACTCCCCGAATTTTTACCCGATTTTCACACTGTTTGGTTTGTTACAAACAGCACAGATTTAGTTATGATACAGGACGCTGTCACACATTAAAATACATACTTTTATGCTGAAAGACTTTGTATTATGCTCTTTACGGACCGGACCCTGAGGTCCTCCGGTGCTGGCCTTTTAACCATACCAAAAGTTATAACTAGGACACACGGGGAGGCGACATTCAGTTTTTATGGTCCCCGATTGTGGAACAGCCTCCCGGAGAACCTCAGGGCCGCAGAGACTGTTGATGTTTTTAAAAAGAGGCTCAAGACCCATCTCTTTAATCATGCTTTTAACTGACTCATTTAACTCTTTTAAATTTCTTATGCTCACCCTTATTTTTATTGGATCTTACTGCTCTGTTTTATACTTAGTTTATCCTTTTTTATCATATTTTATTTTTGTTTAATCTCATGTTTTATCTAAATATTTTAGTCGTTATTTATGGTCTATTTTATACATTCTACTGTCTTATTCTTTTAGTTTTTAATGTCTTGCTTTCTAGACATACTTTTAGGATTTTATGTTATGTTATACTTTTTTTTTTAAAACTCTTTTAGTGTATTTTATCCTGCTTTCTTGCAGCTTTTAGCTCCAGTGTTTCCTCATGGGGAGCCTCCATGCTGGGAGTGACTCTGGCCTGCAGGGGGTCGTCCTGGGGGTGGTTCTGGCCTGGATGGTTGTGGAGCTCTGCACCACGGCTTCACCGCTGTGGTGTGGACTCCTCTATCCGTCCGGGCTGGGATGGTCTCTGTGAGCCCCCCCTTGTAGCTGCGGGCTATGAGACCTCCTGGCCTGGACGGCTCCCTGTTACCGTTTCCTCACCTGGATCCTCTGTGCTCAGCCATGTCTGCACCGTGTGTCTGCTTGTGTGTCTGTGTGTATAACCTAGGTGAATTGTAGTGTGCTTGTGTCTGCGGGGAGGGGGGGCATTAATAAGTTTTATGTTTATTTGTTTTATGTTAAGCACTTTGTGTTGCATTATGTGTATGAGAAGTGCTATATAAATAAAGTTTGATTTGATTTGATTTGATTTTATTTAACAAAGACATATGGTATGGCATATTGATAAATGTATGAATTAATTAATTTTATATTTTAATAAAGAAACAAGTTTGATTGTTCATTTGAATTTATTTGAAGGGGAGATGGGTGTGTTGTTGTATTTATTTATTTATATTTATTTATTTATTTATTTTTTCTTTCTTTCTTATTAACATTAATATATATTTTTATTTAATTATTGTTTTGAAAAGTTTAAAAAAGGGCAAAATATTGATATTTCTATTGTTATTGTAAATCTTTTTTTTCCTCTTATTGCCCTCAATAAATATATCTATAAAAATAAATCCAGGTCATTCCAGGGTCTTATACCCTTGAAAAAGAACTGTTTTGCAGCTTCTTGCGTGTGCTGGCTGTAACTGTAACTCTGTAACTCCAGTGTAGTTAATTTAGCCTGGAGTGAGGAGACCCATCCAATATGGCGGCCACGCTGGATTACGTTCCAGCATGTCATGAGGCGTCTACGTATATATGTCTATGCACACAACCCCCCCAAACCAGCATCTTTGATAAAAGCCCCCCAGGAGTCGAGTCGGCGCTAAAAGCTTCAAGCGGTGAGTTTTGCTGCGTTAAAAACAAAAAGCCCAAAAGAAGCGCAAACACACACACACACACACACACACACATACACAGACAGACACACACACACTCACACACAGACACACTCACACGCCTGCGTAACGGGGTCCAGTGAAAGCCGACAGCTAAAGAGGCCGAGCCGCCTAGCGGCGGTCGGCGTGTGAGGAAGCCGCTCCGGAAACAAGCAGCGGTGAAGTTCTCAGATGTCCGATGGTCTCTGAACGTCTCGGCTGTGGAGTCAAGAAAAAGCAAAGTCGTGTGTCCAAGTGTTCGTCGTACGACAGCGTCCCCGTGGCGACCTGTTTCTTTTTTGGTCGGTTTGTACAGCAGTCATCACCGGGCGGGTCCAGGCTCCGCCCCCTCCCGGACCTCGGCTCGCCCGTCGGTTCCACCGTCCTCGGCGCCGGACTCCTGCAACACATGAGAGGCGTCACTCAGGTCAGCTCAGACACCAAACCTGCACTTGGACCCGAAGAACCAATCAGTGATACCCCTTTTTTAGAATTCATTTAAAAATATTATTGTTTGTTTTAAGTCATTAAATGGGTTGGCAACAAAATACACCTCAGACCACGTTTCCACATAGCCGGGTATTTACAAAAACGGATATTTCCCCCTCTACGTTTTGAATAATACCCTCGTTTACACAAACCCGCTAAATACGCTGTTAAGGTGCTGTGAGCAGCCAAACCTGCAGGGGGCAGTGTAACGAGAAGATAAAGTCATGCTAGCCAATCAGAATCCTGGAAAAAACATAAACAAATGAAAGTGAAGCCTGAATAATATGGTTCCGCGTTAAATCGACGGCGTAGCCTACGTACGGTGTGCGTCGCCGCGTACCCTACGCCGTAGGCTCTGCGTTGGTGTAACGCGGAACCATAAATCAGCCTTGACTGCCAGTTACTTCCAAGACGGAACAAGAGTCTTTCGTTTGGAGTGACAGAGAAGTGGAGTTACTTTTAAGTGTGACTTTAGAATATAAAACAGGTAAAAATACAAGAAAATATTGACGGTGGCCAAACAAATTGTAAACACAGGTTGCACAAATGATACTGGTGACGTTTCTGTCACATAATGTGATGTTCTGTAGCCTAAATCTCCGTTTCCATCCGTTTACAAGCAAACGTGAAAACTGAGTTTTTGAAAATCTTCACTTTGGCTGGAGTTTTCAGAAATGATCGTTTTTGGTGACTTTGAGCTTCGTTTTCGTGTAAACGAACGGCCAAACGCATGAAAACGCCACCGTATTTGCTACGTGTAAACGGGGCCTCAGACCTCCTACACGTTTACACTCCCTCGAGGTCTTTGAGGTTTCTCTGCTCAGTCACGTCTTGTCGTTCCCAAAACCAGGCAAAAAACCAGGGGCGACCGTGCTTTTTCAGCAATAGCCCCTAAACTTTGGAACGAGCTTCATCCCCACATAAAAATGCCCCCCCCCCCCCTTGAAATTTTAAAATCTCGTCTTAAAACGTATTTTTATTCTTTGGCTTTTAATCCAGCATGAGAGTTGTTGGGTCTCTGTCTTGTCTTTTATGTTTATTTATCACTGGTTGTTTGGTGTGTTTTTATTTCGTGCTTTTATGTGCTCTTATTCACTCTGTTTTTAGTTTTTACTATTTTATTATGTCTTGCTTTACTCATTGTGCAGCACTTTGGTAACCTTGTTGTTTTGGATTGGATTGGATTGGATTTTCCACCAAACCGGTTCCAGGGCTGGTTCTGGGCCAGTGCAGATACCTTGTTGCTTGTTAGAATAATTGAACATAAAGTAATCTCATATTTACTCCAATTATCTTTACATATAAAATAACATTAGTCGGTGTGTGTGTACGACTAATAGGTGAAGAGTTTGTTGCAGATAAGAGAAGTCAGATGTTGTGACTTTGGATGATCATCAAAGAGCTTTCTGTGCAAAACAAGAACTGCCCCCCGGTTGAAGAAATACCGTGCCATGGTCAAGATCAAGGACGAGCAACTTATATGAAGTTGAAAATAATGAGTTGTGTAAACATGGAGAGTTGCAGCTGTGTTTTCCGTCTCCCTTAAAGCTGCAACTCATATTGTAACTAGGGAATGCCTTAAAGGGGACATATTATGGCATTTAATGTATATTCTAAACAGGCCTTAAATGTCTTAAAAACAATCTAAAGCTTGTTTTTTCTACATAAATCAGAAATTCAGCCTGTGGGCCATGTCTCTAGTTTTACCCCTTCTCACCTCATTTTCTGTGGTTCATTTTAGGGAAGGGGGGGGGTATGATAATGAGGCTCTGTGCTGATTGGCTCCCTGAATGACGTGTAGCAGGAGAGGAAAATAAACCTCGCTCCGGCCAGAGCAGCCGCCTGCGTCGTACACAAACTGTGTCCCATGCGAGAAGCTTCTGTGACAAAATAAAATCCATTGCTTTATTTTTTTTGTATTGGACTGTCCTAACTGGCCACGAGTTTAACAGTTTCAGTGTGGACAGAGAGCGTCCGATGTCACGCAGCTCGATAGTCGGATGCTCTCATTCAGTTACACCCTGTAAACGGATCGGAGCCTGATTTACGGTTCTGCGTTAAATCGACGCGTACCCTACGCCGTAGGCTCTGCGTTGGTGTAACGCGGAACCATAAATCAGCCTTTAGTCACTGCGCGCTGGCCCCGCAACCCGACGGCGGGCGCCCGGCGCATGGCTCCGGGGCGCATCACCCGTTACCGGGGATCAAACCGACAGATTTCGCTGAAAATCTCGGAGGGTGAAGCTGATCCAGCCTGGGACGTACCCCAGAAATCCCTGCTCCCAAAGCGGCCGGGAACCTGGACAATTTAGTCGGACGGACCCCGCTTTGGGAACCAGGAAGTAGGCTGGAGCAGCGCGCATCGTCGGTTACCGGGGATCAAACCGACAGATTTGGCTGAAAATCTCGGAGGGTGAAGCTGGTCCAGCCTGGGACAGACCCCCGAGGACCCAGCTCCCAAACCACCCGGGAACCTGGATGATTTAACCCGGATCCGCTCCGCCGCGACGCCGCGTCCGACTGGCTGAAGGAAGGACCGCTCCAGCCGGCGTAGAGAGCTGGTTTTGGGCGCGATTTCAGCAGCGGAGGCCGAACCTCTGCGCCTCGGGTGACGTCACCCTAGGCGCAGATTCTAATCGGCTCAAAAAAAAACATGTGACACTGCGGGACTCTGTAAGGCGGGGGTCACAGACCTTGCAGAAATTCATGGTATTTTGTCTCCCCTGTGCTGGCAGGGTGAGGGGAGACCACTTTATATATGTTAAAACAAGAAAAAACTTGTTTTTCATAATATGTCCCCTTTAAGGAAAGAAAAAGAGAAGGGTCGGCAGAGTGCACTTCAGAGCGGTAAGAGATTAGGCGAGTAAAAATGTAACCTCTTGTCTTTCTCTCTTTTGTATTATGTTTTGGATGTTCTAGATTGTTTGAAACTGACATTGCTTCAACTTTTACGCAAACGCAGCAACGTAATGACGTGGCTCCCCTTAGCACCCGAGCTGTGGAAAAACAAACCGGTTCTCAGCTGGTTCCGAAGTTGAATGAGTTGAGAACCAGAACCAGCCCTGGAACCGGTTTGGTGGAAAAGATGCGACTTCATAGCGGGTTACGCCCACTGAGTGTCAGAAAGACTGAGTGTCAGAAAGACTGAGTGTCAGCGTAAACTTTCAGTTTGAGCAACCTGAAAACATCTAAAATGGGAAAGAACTGTTGTGCGATCGACTGTACTCATAGATTTAGCACGAAATCGGAGTTATCGTTTTACAGACTGCCGAAAAATAAGCTTAAGAGAGACAAAGAGACAGATCGCTGCAATTCACAGAAACAACTGGATTCCAGGCACCGAAACGTGGATTTGTGGTTCCCATTTTGTATCAGGTAATGTTGGATTTTTGGGTAGCTAACGTTAAACGGTCAAATCATAAGGTTCGGTGTCCTCATCACTTTAATTTCACCAACAAATCCTGCCTTGAAGTCGGACCAAGCGTCAAGACTTTTGTAAGCCTTCAAGCTTTGCTTCGTGTATTTCCCCGGCGTAGAAATTAAGTACATATAAATATCAGGAAACTGGATTTGTGGTCAAATATTAATGTCCATGGACCACTGGTTCTTGGGGTAACTGTACGGGTCACTGTCAAGTCCAACTGCCTTTAATTCAAGCCGATAATCGGCTGTTATCCCGTCTTCTCCACTAGTTGCAGCCATTTTTGCTGATGTTTTGCCACTCAGTACGAGTAAGGGGGCATGACGTCAGAATCAGAACTTGTCAACGGTTCGTACAACCGGATGTCTGAACGGAAGGAAACGAGACGTGAGGAGCTGAATGTTGCCGCGGCGACGGTAAACGTCACTGGAGTAGAGGCCGGAGGTTTCAGACGAGGAGGTTCACGTCGTCAGTTCCCCTCAGCAGCCAGCAGGGGGAGCTGCTCCTCCACCCGTGACATCATCAGAGCCCTGACGAGGCTGCTGTTTGATTGACAGCACCTGTGTGCCGTCCACACATCATGAATAGGGCTGGGGATCGATTCAAATGTCAAGAATCGATTCGATTCCGATTCTTAAGATTCAGAATCGATTATCACGTTTTGATTAGATCCGATTCGATTTGATATTGATTTGTGTTAGTGTTATTAAAACAGTTTTTTCAGCTGTTGCATGAATTATATGACTGTAGTTATGCAACATATTAATACTAGTATTATATTGAGATTCAACAGCAAGTATTGCAGCTAATGATGCTGCAATCAGCTCCCAGAATGCTGATATAACTGTTTTCAGAAACATCGTGGGGCAGAATTACCAAACAGATCCAGGGAGGAAACAGAGGAATTATGAAATTGGTTTCATTTTTTCCCATTTATGAGAATTTGGTTTTGAGCATTTTATGCAAATGTAACCCCAAGATGATATATAAAGCAAAAAAATATAGACAATTTATGCAATTATAACTGAAAACTTTAATCAGGGTTTGTACATTTTGAAAAAACCCGGAAAAGTCATGGAATTTGAAAATATCATTTTCAAGGCCTGGAAAAGTTTTGGAAACATTCCAAGTTTGCCCCAAAAGTTTTTGAAAAGTCATGGAATTTATTTTTCTCACTTAATGATAACATTTAGTAATAACAGCCTATAAGGTAGATTTAAAATTGATCAATAAATATTTTGTATCGAAAAGTCCTTATTCATTTTTCAGACCCTATTACCTCAGAAACATTTATGTCTCGTGAATTTCGTCAGTTATTTGTTCTTTAATGTGAATGTGCAATATTAGATTACTATACAACATATACTACAACATATTGCTGGTATATCAGTGTTAGTTTAAACAAAGGTTTATTTTATATAGAACCATAATTGTCATTAGATCTCCACTGTGGTGACTTTTGACATAGTTTTATTCCTATATTTCATTCATACATTGATGTTTTAGAGGTCGTGTATAGTCATGGAAACTTGCTGCCAAGTCATGGAAAAGTCATGGAAATTTGTTGGTTAAAATGTGTATGAACCCTGTTTAATGTTTTCCTAAACATAAACATATTTAAACATATTTAAAGGCAAAAACATGGCACCAGTTATTCTCGTGTCCAACAAAACATTCCTTTTTTGGACATAAACAAAAAAATACGAAAAGTTGTAATGTAATGATGAGAAAAAAAAATAATTTTAAATCGACCCTTAGACATTTGAATCGATTTTTAGGAATTAATATGAAAATCGATTTAGAATCGGAAAATCGATCATTTCAACACAGGCCTAATCATGAATGATTAGATGGTGATGCAGTGATGCGTTCAGGTGCGGTGGGGCGTTTCGGCGCCGCTGGTACTCACAGGTTATCAGGTGCAGAGCGCCGCAGACGAGCAGCATCAGTGCAGGAACAGCGGCGGTGGGAGCTGCGTCGGTGGGGGCTACACACACTCCACACACCGACTCAGCCGCTTCGGATTGAGTACTTTGGCACTTCTGACTGTGAACAGAACCAGAAACACGATCAGAACCGAGACCCGGACCCCCCGGACCCCCCGGGCCAGCGGTGGAGGACTCACAGCTGCTTCTGTAGGTGCTGCTCCCTGGACTCGCAGGCCTTGGTCTGACTCTGAGCCGCCTTCTGGTGGCTCTCGGCCGCCGCCCTCAGGCTGGCGCAGGACGCCATGTGATGGCCCGCCTGGGTCAGGTTCTGCTGCAGGACCTCCATGTGCTCTGGGGACGAGAACACGGAGAACGTTACGGTCAGCCGGTGCAGGCGTCATCTCTGTCCAACCAACGCTCATCAAACCATGCCCCCATTCTGATGTCACCGAAACGACTTTTGAACCAGTAAAAGGACCGTCGGGGCGCCGATCAGGTGTTTTTGTGCATCTGTGACATCACAGCTAGGGTTGTTATGGCACTAGCACCTACTCGGCTCTACTCATCTCAACTTGGCCTGGTTTCTTTTCCACTACAATCCAGCATCTGGAGCAGAAGTAGGAGATTGGAGTGAAGCTGCTGTGACGTATTTGATTGTGTGATTTAAAGGGGACCTATTATGAAAAACACGTTTTTTCTTGTTTTAACATATATAAAGTGGTCTCCCCTCACCCTGCCAGCACAGGGGAGACAAAATACCATGAAATTCTGCAAGGTCTCTGACCCCCGCCTTACAGAGTCCCCCAGTGTCACGTGACCTTTTTTGGAGCCATTCTGAATCTGCGCCTATGGTGACGTCACCATAGGCGCTCATTTCCATAGGTTCAGCCTCCGCTGCTGAAACCACGCCCACAACCAGCTCTCTCCGCTGCTGGAGCGGTCCTTCCTTCAGCCAGTCGGACGGATCCGGGTTAAATCTTCCAGGTTCCCGGGTGGTTTGGGAGCTGGGTCCTCGGGGGTCTGTCCCAGGTCGGACCAGCTTCACTCTCCGAGATTTTCAGCGAAATCTGTCGGTTTGATCCCCGGTAACGGGAGATGCGCCGCGGATGCGCTCCGGAGCCGATCTGTGCGCCGGTCGTGGGGTTGCGGCGCCCGTCGCGCAGCATCCGCCGGGCAGATCCGGCTGAAATTCCGCTGGTCGGTCCCCGGGAGTCCCTGCTACCAGTCCAGGCCGGTTCCTGCGGTCCCAGCCGGTCGGAACCGGTCAGATTTCCCCGTTAAAGCCGCGGTGATGCGCGCTGCGCTGGAGGAGATGATATATTCAATTCAATTCAATTCAATTTTATTTATATAGCGTCTAATACAACAAAAGTTGTCTCTAAAGTTGTCTCTGGACGCTTTCCCATACCCAGAACATGACCCCCGAGCAGTTATTACATAAACAATGGCAGGGAAAAACTCCCATAGTGGGAGAAAAACCTTAAGCCAAACAGTGGCAAGGAAAAACTCCCCTTTAGGAGGGAAGAAACCTTGAGCAGGACCAGGCTCATAAGGGGGGACCCTCCTGCCGAAGGCCAGACTGGTGGGTCAGGGACGTCAACAGCACAGCAGGCAGGTGGAAACAGCAACGGGATGACCGGGGGTGGGGACCGCAGGCCAGCACGCAGCTCCCGAAGCTCCGGCCCAATCAGCAAGCCCCAGGTTGGGGTGCAGGGTCGGGGAACGGTTGAGAAGGGGCAGGGCCAGGGAGAGGAGTCTTGACGGACAAACCTCCCTCCGCCTGCCCGGGCCGTTACCCTGCCCCTCTCACTCCCACGCTGCAGGATCCGGTGTTTTGCATTCAGAGATGCAGAGATATATGTGCTGCTGGGTCTGTGACTTGTGTTCGATACCAAGTCAAAAATGACAGTGAGATAAGCTTCAAGCGATAATTTTTTTTAGTTTGTGTCGGCACTGCTGAAAAGTCAGCTGGGAGCCGCGAGCAGCTATGAAGTGACAGAGCTCCTGGTAGATCTGGTCGTTCCTTATCGCCCGTCTAGATCCCTTTTTAATTCTCTCCTCAGCCACCAGGTTTATGAACATCTGCACCTCAGAGTTGGATCATGAAACAGACTTTTGCTGGTGGAATAAAATGAACAAGAAGCCGCTGTCAGAGTCTCTTTCTCTGATGTCACATCCTGACTCAGACGTCTGACTCCAACCCCCCGACCAATCGGTGGCCTGTAGTGTGATGACGTCACAGCCCGACTCAGCCGCTTAGAACCTCAGCAGAATAGTTACAGAAAAGTATCTACTCGGCACGTTAGACCCCTAGTGGGAAAGAACCAAATCGAGGCAAGCCAATCCGAGCTGAGTAGGTACTAGTGGAAAAGCAGCATTAGAGGCTGTACAGGCCGACTGCTCCTCCCCCTGAGTGGTCGGTCCGGACCTCAGTGATCTTTAGCTGACCCCCGGGTCTGCTCCCAGCGTTGGGAGGCCCGGTTCAGGTCCAGATCTGCTGTTTCTTTAACTTATAAGGTAAAACACAGTCTCATGAGAAGAGGGGGGGGGGGGGGCGCCGCCTCAGGAATGAGCTCTGCTGCCAACTCCGGCCTGTTTGTGATTCTGGATCAAGTTCAAACTCTGAGATCACGGAGTCCTGGACTCCCATGGGGGTCCGGACTCGGACCGTGAGGTCAGTGCACCTGTTTCCGTGACTCCTGACCCCCCCCCCCCCCCCTCCTTCCATCTTTGTTTTGAAACAAAGTTAAACTCTCCGGACTTTGATCTTCAAGGTCAGATGTTTTCCCCTGTGTGGGCGGAGCCTGTGTAAGCGTGGCCAGAGTGGGCGGGGCCTGGGTTGGTCGGGCCGACACCTTTCCCCCAGAGCGCCGCGGTCACATTAACCGGAGAGTGATGTCGGTGACACAATGCTCCTCTCATATCTCCTTCATACAGGAATTTATGGTTTCCCCCCGAGCAGGAAGTCACTTCCATTAACGCCGGCCTCCACTTCCCATCAGGCTACTGGGCGGAGGGGGCGGGGCCGGCCGGTGGCCCGACGGAGGCTCTGAGTCAGAACCTCCGTGTGAGGAAAACACCTCCGGAGGATGTGAATCAGCCTCGGGAGGTTCTGATGGACCAGGAGCCTCTACTGGTCGGTGGAAAAGTATCAGTATGTCACAAAGTATCTATGGGACATCCTGATCTCCTCTTCTCCACCAGAGGAGTCAGACCAGCTGACTGGGGGGGGGTCCAGAGGCCCGGCCAGAAACTGTGGTATGTGACAAGGAGGCGTGAGGCCGCTCCCTCCCAGCTGCCGCCACCCCGAGGTCACGGTGACAGAGTCCTGCCGGTCCTTGTTCCTTGGTACCGCTGTCGCAGCTCCTTCAGGTCCTTCTGACCTTCATCCTCTGTGACGAGCAAACGGAGGAGGAGCCTCCCTGGGTTTGAGCACCAGACTCTCGGACTAGTGAAGACCCACTTGCTGGTGTGGTACCGGCCAGATGTCCAATTCAATTCAATTCAATTTTATTTATATAGCGTCTAATACAACAAAAGTTGTCTCTAGACGCTTTCCAGAGACCCAGAACTTGACCCCCGAGCAATTATTACATAAACAATGGCAGGTAAAAACTCCCCTAGTGGGAGAAAAACCTTAAGCCAAACAGTGGAAAACTCCCCTTTAGGAGGGAAGAAACCTTGAGCAGGACCAGGCTCATAAGGGGGGACCGTCCTGCCGAGGGCCAGACTGGGGGTCGGGGACGTCAACAGCACAGCAGGCAGGTGGAAGCAGCAACGGGATGACCAGGGGTGGGGACCGCAGTCCAGCACGCAGCTCCCGAAGCTCCAGCCCAATCAGCAAGTCCCAGGTTGGGGTGCAGGGTCGGGGAAAGGTTGAGAAGGGGCAGGGCCAGGGAGAGGAGTCTTGACGGACAAACCTCTCCCCGGCCTGATGTGTTGACCCGAGTGGTGTTGTGAAGGTTAGAGGTGGAGATACGGACTAAGAACTGCAGAGGTGGTCCAAAGACTCTGTTCTGGTCTTAGGTTCCCCCGTCATGAGACGGACGACACAGCTGCAACCAGGCAGCAACGAGTGACGTGGTACCAGAGACTCTCTCTCTCTATCTCAATTCAATTCAATTCAAATTGGCTTTATTGGCATGAATGGTAACCATTGTTGCCGAAAGCTACATATACATACAATAAATCACGACACAATCGACACACGAAACACCAATACAACTACAACAAATACCCAATACCATATAAATAAAAAAATACCATCTCTCTCACACACTCACATACACTCACTCTCTCTGTCACACACTTTCTCTCCCCCTCTCTCTTTCTCTCTCTCTCTCTCTCTGTCTCTCTCTCTCTCTCTCTCTCTCTCTCTCTCTCTCTCTCCCTCTCTCTTTCTCACACACACACAAATAAACTCTCACTCTCACACACACTCTCTCTCTCACTCTATATATATTTCTCTCTCTCACACACACACACTATCTCACTCTATCTCACTCTTTCACATACACACACTCTCTCTCTCTCCTAGTCTCCCTCTCTCCCTCTCTAACACACACACACACACACACACACACACACACACACACACACACACACACACACACACACACACACACACACACACACACACACACACACACACACTAACATTCTCTCTCTCTCTTCTAACTGAGCTGCTGTTTGTCTATTTCGGATCATTTACAGACTTTCTTAACTTCATGTTTTTCATTTTCTCTCTTTTTCTCCTCATCTTGACAGATGACAGATGTGATGCTATGTCCCCCCCCCCCCCCCTAGTTTAGTTTATGTTTCCCTGGAAACCTCTGCCTCATCTGAAGTCTGTTTGTGCAGCCTCGTATTTACAGTTTGCGTTCAGATTCTGAGCTGCTCGTTCCTGGACCCAGCAAACGTTGTTTGTTTACGCTGAGAGGTCTCCATGGTAACGGGGGAGGGAGGCGAGCTAAGAATACCGGCGGTGGCTCCGAGAGAGCTTCCTTTCATGGCAGTGGAGAGACGTTACCTTCCTGCAGGCCGAGCCGTGCCGTGAGGTTGGCCTCCGTCTGCCGGTGCTGCTCCACGTCCTCCAGCAGGACGCTGATGTTCACCCTCAGGCCGGCCTGTGGACAGGAGGGGGGGGACGTGTTACTCTGATCATTTAGATCTAACTAAACCCTGAAAGAGAAACAAAAACATCTAAAACTCCCTGGAAACCTCGAGCCCTTGAGCAGGACCTGGACCATCAGGTCGGATAACGGTGATGGATATTACTGATGAGGTGCAGCATCCCTCGTCCTCTGAGGAAGAGCTGTGATTGGCTGCTGAAGGCCGGTGGGCCGAGACCAGGATTCTGCAGGACCGGGATGCTGCTTCTGAACAGTGTTAGGTAGTTTATCAGTTTTTAAGAGGTCGTTACTGATAATTAACCGTTTGTAGACCCTCTGTCAGCAGCAGTGACTTGAAATTATTGTTTCTGATCCGTTGTTCTATCGAAAGCAGAAGGCAGCTTTTCCAGACATTCCTTCCATGAATGTGAGGTTATACTTAGATCGGCCCGCGGGGATAAGAAAACACACCGACGGCTCTGACGTCCCACAGAGGTCCGGCTCGTTATCGGTCCGGCTCGTTATCACACCGGCTTCATTGGGACTCTGGAACCGACCCGGACTTGTTCAGTCTGGATGTGACGTACTCACTTAAAAACTTAAAAACAAGTCAAGGATTCTCAGCGTTTATTCGCCGCTCGATAAGGAAACCAGGACGTGGAATGAGGTTGTTACTCTGCTGTCCGAGACCTGAGACCTGAGAATTATCCAGTATCTGACAAGAAACTACAACTGGAGTGTGCAGTAACAAGGGGGGGGGGGGGCAAATAAACAGTACTGACTATGAATAAGTAAAGTAAATCAGAGGGATGCACGCAGTGCCGTCTGGGAGATTTGCCAGGCCCTGTGCGAAATGGCCGGGGGGGGCCCTCGCGCGCTCGCTACGCTCATGTGCGCAAAATTTTTGGGTTTTTCGGGTCAGATCGGGTGTCTATATGTGCAATTTTAACTCTCCAATTAGCAAAATACTGGATACCTTCCCCTGCCTCATCATCATCATCTCTTGCCTCGACGCGGGGCCCCACGGCTGCTTGAGACCCGGTCGGATCAGTGATTTTTGTAACAAATTTATCAAACGTGCCTTTCAGAGAGGCATTAAACTCTTCCATTTGCTTTAGTTTTTTTCTTTTTTCATCCCCTGATGGAAATTTCCTGAATCTGTCTCGTTCTCTCGACATTGTGTGACAGTTTGTTCCAACTCCACCGTCTGGATCAGAGCACCTTGTGTCTGCGCTTGGTCTGATCAGTTGTATTGAACAACAGACACGCGCATCATTGCACATATATTTATTGATATGCACAGACTAGTACACATTTAGGTCTGTAATGGAACGTGACTATTGATATTTATAAGGGAAAAAATGAAAAAAAAAGGAAAACATTTTTTTTTGAAAAAAATAAAAAACGGCCCATAGCGCGAGGCCCCGTGAGGTCGCACGGTTCGCACACCCCTTGCGGCGGCCCTGGATACACGTATCGGTGATGTCACCATGTATCAGTGATGTCACCCCGTATCAGTGATGTCACCCCCTATTGGTGACGTCACCACTGAACCCTGACCACAGTCAGGTGTTGGGGGGTGGTAGTCTAGTGGCTACAGAGATGTGCTTGGGTGTGGAGGACCCAGGTTCAAGCCCCAGATGAACCACCTTGGGCCCCTGAGCAAGGCCTTTACCCTAATTGCTCCATGGTTTGTGTCTCAGATGTAAGTCGCTTTGGATAAAAGCGTCTGCTAAATGACAGCAGTTGTAGTTATGGTGATACGGGGTGAGAAACCGCACCAACATCCTCTCGTATGGTTTTAGTTTACATCCCCCCGGCAGGTCGACTACTCAGTCAGGAGACCAGAAACCCAGCAGAACAAAGCGGTCGCTGCTGTTTAACATAAGAGACAAACAAGCGTCTCCCTGCACGTACCACAAGACGCCCGCAAAATACCACACCGGGTCCCAACATTTCACAGCTGGCGGCTCGGGGGGCCGGGGGCCGCAGGTGAACGTCTCACCACCACGCCCCATGCTTTTACTTTGAAGGAACGCAGTGGTGTTTGTACCTGAAGGGGTTAAGCGACTCGGCCGAGCGAGATCGGAGCTCAGAACTGAACAGGAAGCTGACAGGAAGCAGCCTGCTGTCTTTGGTACTTTCCTGCTCTGCTCGTCCTGTCAGGTGACACGCGTTGGAAAGCCTTCACTCATCAACGCTGAGGCTTCAGGCCAACTGGACACTAATCATTGTTGGAAAAGTGAGTGTGATGGTTGTGGTTCTCAGTATCGGGCCGACACCACCTGGAACCACACTCCCCCTAAAAATCACTGACAGATTCACAGATTTAAGCACTTGACACCAGAAACTCGTGTCGCCCGCAGGAAGTGAGTCAGAACCTGCAGCGACGTTCACGCTGATGCTTCTGTTTTCAGCCACATCAGTCGATGCTACAAAACCTACTGTTTCCTCCTTTCATGTGATGCTTTGACCCGGCTGACCCGGCTGAATCCTACTGGGTTATTTCATGTTTGATGTTGGAAGGAAAATATGCTCATGTCCAGGGGCCCTGATTGTTAATCAACTATGTTCTTGAAAAAACTAGATGAGGACATTTAAAAATAAGTATAAACAAACACTCTTGGCCAGCTACAAAGAACTGGACAGCTAATCTTATTATTTTTTTTAGAAAGGATTTATTTAATTGTTGTAGAATGTTTGTAATGTGGGTTTTATTTATATTTATTCATATTAAAGTTAAATGTTCAGATTTTTTTTAAATTGCATTGCTTTATGTATTATGAATATTCTTATGGAATTGAAATTTGTATGAATGTGTGCGTGTACCTGTGTGTGTGCATGTATGGATGTGTTAATGTATGTATATATGTGTATATATATATATATATATATATATATATATATATATATATATATATATATATAGATACACATGTTATTGTATTTTATATATAATTGTATTATATACTATATGTCAATGTAAGGGGGGCTAAACTTGATAGGCTTTGCTTCCTTCAGCTCCTTCTCAAACTTGCACTTCATCGCAATGTGCTTTTTAAAAAATATTTTAATTGTTTTTATGCTTGTGCATGTTTGAGACAAATAAAAGTCAAATCAAATCAATGATGCTGAATGACACTGTGGTCCACACCACACACACTTTCTGTGTCTAATAAATAAACCCTGCTGAGACTTAAAGGAGCTGTATGTAAGAGCAATAATAAAACGAATCATAAAATGACCCGATATGTCATTTAAAAATGATATTCATTTCAAATACTTATGTCACTGACAACCGCACTCAAGCCAGGATATTCCAGTTTAAAAAGAGGAGTTGCAGCCCTCAACTGATGTTTATGTTGTCATTTTTTGTTTTGGCCTGAAGCTCCACCCTCCACCTATCTCCCAATCACCAAGTCAGTATTGTTTCTGAAGCTCCACCCTCCACCTATCTCCCAATCACCAAGTCAGTATTGTTTCTGAAGCTCCAACCTCCACCTATCTCCCAATCACCAAGTCAGTATTGTTTCTGAAGCTCCACCCTCCACCTATCTCCCAATCACCAAGTCAGTATTGTTTCTGAAGCTCCACCCTCCACCTATCTCCCAATCACCAAGTCAGTATTGTTTCTGAAGCTCCACCCTCCACCTATCTCCCAATCACCAAGTCAGTATTGTTTCTGAAGCTCCACCCTCCACCTATCTCCCAATCACCAAGTCAGTATTGTTTCTGAAGCTCCACCCTCCACCTATCTCCCAATCACCAAGTCAGTATTGTTTCGGCATCCGGGTTGCCAGCTCGGCTCTAATTATCTCAGCCATGGCAGCCTACGTTCCTGCTGCATTCTGCAGCCTACCTGGCAACCTCTGGTCGGGGGGAGGAGGGGGAGGGTACACGCCGCTCAACAATATTTTGAAAGTGACTGCAGTACCAGTTTTGGACATTTCTTACAGACGGCTCCTTTAACTTATTTCTTGAAGCAAATGTAGCAAACTAGCTGTAAACTACGACTAGCCTGCAACCAGCAGGGTTTATTTATTAGACACAGAAAGTGTGTGTAGAATTACAGTTGTACAATCAAGAAGTAGGCGTGGTCTGGACCACAGCATTATTCAGCTGGATAAAGATAAAACAAGGTCGTATAACAAGCACATAGTTGATTAACAATCAGACATGAGCATATTTTCCTTCTAACAGTTACTGAGACATCAGTCAAACTAAGAACTGCCAGGCCCGAACCAGGACTAGTAGAACTGAAACCAGGACTAGTAGAACTGAAACCAGGACTAGTAGAGCTGAAAACAGGACTAGTAGATCTGATCCCAGGGATCCATCCTTGCACCGCACCAAGACTTTCCAGGGACAACAAGCAGGTCGGGAACTTTTGGAAGAAAAGCAGCATCTGTTTATGATCCCCTGTAGTCATGGCAACGATGCCACGGGTTTCCAAGCTTTCCAAGTCCTGGGACGTTTACCCGATGAGTCAGAAGGGAGGCTGGGGGGGGTGTGAGAGTGAGGAAAAAGTAAGGAAACAACACAGTAGAGCAAAGGAAAGAGGGAGTGAGTCAGGACGGAGGAGGAGAGGGAGGGAGAGCGGGAAACACTCACTTTTTCCAACCAGCAGCTCTGAGAGTGAAGCTGGAAAACACTGCTGAAGGTTTTCTCCCGTCTCCTCCGTCTCCTCCCGTCTCCTCCCGGCTCGAACAGGAAAAATGTGGCCCGACTCTCCACCCGGGAGGAAAAACTACGTCTCCCGGAGTGGAAACAGGGCTGCACGGAGGTGGGAGGAGGCCGGCGGAGAGAAGAATCCCTCTCTGTTGGTGGTTGTGACACACCGGACTGAACCTGGGCTCAGGCCGGTCTCCTAACCCAGTGGTTCCCAACCTTTTTTCCTTGTCCCCCCTACTTGTGTCTAAGACCAGCCGGGCCCCCCGACCCGTACATACTAGCACCAAAATAGTCTTTAATTGAAAAAATGAACATTAATTATGTTTTTTTTGATACATTTCTCTTTGGTTTAGTCTGTATACATATGACTTTGTTTTTCTCCAATGTCACCGATGTATAAAATACGCACAAAAGTACATAAAAGGACATAAAAATATTTCTGAAAAATGTCTCTTAATATGAGACCAACATTTTTTTAAATTTTTCCTTTAACAACCTGTGAGAGTAGATTAAATGTTGAGTAATGATATAATGATAAGGAATGAAATCATTTCCTGTGTTTGTCACCAGTGTATAAAAAACACAAAAAATATTCAAGACATTCATAAATTATTCCTAACAATGTCTTATGAATGACTCATTCGCAAATATAATTTTTACAACTGCATAATTTCAAAGCAGACAAAGTTTCACGCCCCCCCAGAGATCTCTGGCGCCTCCCCAGGGGGGGCCCGGACCCCAGGTTGGGACACACTGTCCTAACCCAGCGGTCCGGTTAGAGGGCCGGCCGGTCCCCCCCCGGCTGGTCCTGGCCAGCACTCAGGCAGGGACCAAAGATAGCCGAGCCTCGTCTCCAAACCCCTGGAGAACCCACCCAGAACCGGTCCCGGCCGGCTCTTGGTCCAGTTAAGCACAACAAACCATTCGCACAAACAAACCTGTTTTAAGGGTTATCCTTAAAACAGGACTGTTATGTTCCGTTAGCTGTTCATTCGCAGGTCAGAAGTTCACCAGAAGTTGCGAAGTAGCCGGAGTGTCACCGCAGCCTGTCACTCACGAGGCCACGCCCCTAATCATTCAGATTTATGGCTTCATGTCATTTTTTACTAAATGAGGTACTTAATCATTCCTGCTGTGGAGCAGGAATCTGGGGACGAGACCAACACGACTTCTTTGAGCCATCTTGTAAACATGTTTATTATTATTATTGAACCTTAATGAACATTTCAGCCGCTTCACTCGTCTCTGGGACAACATTGACGAGATGTTTTTGATCAACTTCAGCTGTTGACGACGTGGATGCTCTATCTGGAGGATACGCCGTCTTCGCAGGAAGTCGTCTTGATTTCAGACGCAGAGCAGCTGCTCTGATGACACTCGGCCGACACACAAACAAACTGACAGTTACTGACATCTTCTCTTCTCTGGCGTCTCCGTTTTTCTGCTCCACGAAACAAGTCACGACTCTTTTGATCCATTAAGACTGGATCCTGGCTTATTTATATGATTTTATACCATTAAAGTAGGTTTTCTGAGTTGTTTTCGGAGAATCAAAGTGTTACAAACGAGTCTAAGAAGGTTAAAACCCACTTCTCGGTACCGAGCGGAGTCCCTCAGGGTCACGTACTCGGGCCCCTCCTGTTCAGACTTTAACTCCGTACCTAGATTCACTCTCGGTGATACTAATGAAGAGATTATTGCGTTGGATAGGCCTGTGTTGAAAAAATCGATTTTCATATTCTAAATCGATTCTCATATTAATTCCTAAAAATCGATTTGTATGTCTAAAGATAAATTTTTTTAATTAATTTTTTTATTAATTTTTTTTTTTTTTTTTCATCATTACATTTTTGCCTGGTGAACTTTAATCCCAGTAGTTTTGAAAACTCCTGAACTAAATGAAGTGAGAAAATGCTGGACATTTCAGCTTAAATTTCCAAATGTTATATTAGTTCAATGAAGTTCATATTATCTATATTTACTATAGCTTGTTTGGTTTCTATGTTATCGGACACGGTTTGTCATGAAATACCTGAAAAATTCCGGGTGCTTCATGGCAAGCTGTGTGTCTGGTGACAGAATAAATCAGACAAGCTAAAATAATTTGTTTACTGCTTGAGCTGTTGCAATTTCTTCTTTTTTTGCACTTTAAATGGATATTGAAATGCCTATTTGAGTTATTTATTTCTTAGTTATTTCACAATAATTATTGTGAAATGATTATTTCAATAGTTATTTTACAGTCATTTAATCCAGGCAACACTAACCCAAATCAATATCGGATCGGATCGAATCAAATGGTGATAATCGATTCTGAATCTTAAGAATCGGAATCGAATCGATTCTTGACATTTGAATGGATCCCCAGCTCTAGCGTTGGAGGACTCGCAGATATGTGAGCCATCCAGCTGTTTCATGAAGTCTATAAATGTTTTAAACGGCACGATGACTCACACCAGCCTGATTTGAGAACATGAGTTCGGTTTTCGGGAACTTAAGGAATGTAAACAGGTTGAACCAAAACTCTGGCATGATTACTGAACTTCCAACCCTCTGGACTCTGAACTTGAACTCATTTCAAGCGTTTTCAAAGATTTCAAAGAGGACTGATGTTCCCTCGTCTAAAGAGCAGAAAAGTGTCTCAGCTGAACCTGTCACTCACGTTTTCCTGCCCACACTCCTCCAGCGAGACGTTGGTGGCGTTGAGGCGTCCCAGCAGCCTCAGCATCTCCTCCTTCACCTGGTCCCGCTCGTCCCGGGCCCCCTGGACCAGCTCCTCCAGCGCCACCTTGTCCTTGTTGAACTTGACCTGGTCGACCTCCCGCTGCCGGCTGGCCTCCTTCAGCTCGGCGCGGCACTGGGCCGCACCCTTCATGTCCGGGGAGGTGGCCCAGACCACAATCAGGACCAGCGCGATGATGGACCACAGCGCCAGCAGGGCCAGCGCCACGTTCTTGCAGGTCCCGGAGCTCTTGGGGGGGGCGGACGACATGTTGAACACCTGAGATTAAGGGAGGAGACGACGACGGCGGTAAGGAGAGGATGACGAGCAGCTGCTCTCTGACTCTCTCAGGTCCAAATGAGCTGCAGTTTCCCTGCAGGCTGGGCAGGAACGCAGGGAGGGGCTCCCTCGAGGGGGGGGGCAGCAGGACAGGCCGGCCCCCTCCCTCCTCCTCACGATGCCTCACCCACTTCTGCTAACCTCACCCTCTTCCTCCCTCCGTCGTATCACAGAGAAACAGGAAAGTTACAACTTTTCAAACTCTCTCTGGCATGGAAACTTCTGTGAGTGTGTTTGTATGTGTGTTTGTATGTGTGTGTGGCTGTGTGTGTGAGGGTGTGTGTGTGTGTATGTGTGTGTGTGTGTGTGTGTGTGTGTGTGTGTGTGTGTGTGTGTGTGTGTGTGTGTGTGTGTGTGTGTGTGTGTGTGTGTGTGTGTCTGTAGGGGGGGGGGGGGGTGTGACACAACACTGAGCCCTTCAGTTTCTGTTTCCCAGCGAACCAGCATGAACTCAAACTGAAAACGTGCTTCACTCGCAGAGGAATAGAAACAGAAAGCGGTGATAAGACGGAGGCGGCGTCAGTCTTTCCTGACGCGCTGCCAGGCCCCGAAGGCGCCACAAGCCCCGCCCAGCCACGCCCCCTCCGGCATTCCCAGCTCTGATTGGCTCAGGACGCATTCGGAGGCGGGGCTTGTCTCCAACCGCTGGAGACACCAAGCAACATCTTCTGTAAACATGACCGGTTCTTTGGGGGGGGGGGGGGGGGGGGTTGCAGGTCTGTATCCAGGTAGGGCTGCCACCTTTCAGAAATAGAAATAAGCGACCCCAGTTTTCAGCAGTGCAGGCGCCAAAAAAAGGGTTAAAACAAAAAAAGGGTAAAACTTTTAAACTGCATAGAAATGTATTTATTTTATATGAAAAAACAACATGCTTTGATTTATAGTTTAAAGTGCTTTAATAGCATTGAACTTGCATGACTGTACAGACAGCCAACCATACTAGCAACTGAAATATCCTCCTATGCTCCTATGTCCACATCAGCCCAGATGTAGAATATAGCTACAGGTGAAGAATATGGTGTAAAAGTTAATTTATTTCAATAATTCAACTTAAAAGGTGAAACTTATACATTACATAGTCTCATTACATGCAAAGCAAGATGTTTTAGCAAGACCTTTATTTGTTATAATTTTGATGATTGAATTGTTTATTGATTTCATAATATAGAAATATAGAAAGGTCTGGATCCAGGTCTTAGTGGTCGGGGTGGGGGGTCTGGATGCAGCTCTTGGAGGTGTGTAACATAACGCCAGAAGTGAAAGACATCAGTACTGATCTCAGAGAAGACATTTGTCCATGACCATGACACCAGAACCAGACGAAGACTGGACCAGGACTAGGGATGGGAATTGATAAGATTTTTCCGATTCCGATTCCATTTTCGATTCTCTTATCGATTCTCATTTGGAAAAAAGGAGAACAAACAATTTTAGTATAAACTTTGTTTTATATCTTTGAACACAAAAATACAAGTGAGGTCTTAAGACGCCCCCAGCCTTGGGCTCATCAATGGTGCCAGGGGTCTCCACTAAATTATTTGTAATATAAAAATATGTCTTTAATATAAAATAATAATAATAAAATAAATATTTTTGTGTAGAAATTAACTAAATACACCAAATTATTTTGTGGCAATTACACAAGAATGTCCAGTAACTTGTTCAACACCACAAACTTAGTCACTCCTGGTGACATTCATCTATTCTGGCCTGGGTCATATTCTTCCCTGCCTTGATTAAAGGAGAAGCTCTTTAACTTCTCCATAGATGAGCTGACGAGCTGCAGCTGTGTCAGGAGCCTACGGCGTAGGGTATGCCGTACGGTGCGTGTCGCCACGTACCCTACGCCGTAGGCTCTGCGTTGGTGTAACGCGGGACCATAAATCAGCCTTACCACACGCCGGCTGACTCCGCGCTCCCAGCGCATCAGCCGGCCGAGTCCTAACAGTTTCCCCCCTTTGTTGAAATGTCCACATTGCAAGTATTGTCGCCCTGTTGTCATCCTTTTTGGTAAAATGTAATCAAACTTTCGAGCGTTTGCGAAAAAGGCAAACGATTCCAAGGAATTGAAACACTGGGAACCGGTTCTCAACAAGAATCGGTTCTTGATTCCCATCCCTAACCAGGACAGGTCGTCTGGAGGTTTCTGGGAGGAAAACCTCTTCCGTCTAACAGGAACATGGAAGCAGAACCGAGGTCCATGTTCAGTTTTAGGTCTTCTCGGCCCTGAGGCCGGTCTGGAAGGTTCTGATTCAGTCCGGGTTCCTGACCATGACTGGAGAAACTGCTATCTGTGGCGTAACGTCAAATCTGAGGAAGCTGAGTCATCTGTGAACTCTGTCACAACTCATCTGTGTGAAAGTTGAGATTCTTGAGGAACTTCAGACCCGTCTGCGAGCTCGTCGGGCCGCAGCTTCAACCTGGGGGGGTTGAAAAACTGAATAAAGCAGTTTTCAGACCTGAATCTACCAAACCTGGCCCACAGCCAGCCGACCTCTGACCCCCACTTCCTCCGTCCAAAACAGGAAGTAGCGCGCGGGACCGAGTCCAGCCATGTGCAAAGGTAGCGTCGGCCTGCTACTCAGCCAAGTGTCACCGCTTTCAGACCGACCCGAAGCCGGTCCCGATGGTCCGTTGGTACATTTAACATCACTGGAAATACTGTGTAGCCGACTGGAGCTGTCAATCAAAAAACCTGCCCCCAATTGACCCTTTATCAGCCTTCTGATTGGTCCCTGACTGACCAATCAGAAACATCATCCTCTGTTGCTGCATCCGGTTTATCCGCTTGGACCAAACAGCCGTTTCTCTCATTTACATTGAAGGAAAAAGCCTAAAAAGCCTAAAAAACTAAAATTTAAATCACTGGATTATTATTTAAAGATTTTTTTTTTAATTAGTAAAAGGAACACTTGTAGTGTTGTGAGGGTGCAGCGTATTTTTATCCCCAAACTGGCAGAAATCTGAATTGTACTTCCAAAACAAAGTTGGCTCGGCAGCAGCTACAACCATAGCTACAACCATAGCTACAACCGCAAACGCATTTATTTATTTATCTTTAAATGGTTAAGCGGTGATAAAAGTTGTAAAAGTGACACCCGCTACGCAGAGAGAATCAAAGGAATACATTTAATCCCAAAAGCAAAGGTAAATTACAAAAAATGTCTGCTTTGAATAAATGTGGACGGCCAGACCTTCCACCATGCTATCAGCTAAACTCATCAAAATATCTTGTTTTTGCCGAAAACGTCCATAAACTCCACGGTACCTGAAATAGTAGAAATTTATATCTACTTACTGGTGATTTTCTGGTGATTTTCTTTGGTACAATAGTTAGAAATTAAGTTATGTAAAACCCTGTTTTTTACGATGGAAGTGAACGGGAGAGACGACCTAGCAACGGGGACGGGGCTTGACGAAGGGCCAATTATGCAAACGTTTGTGGCTTTGCACAGTTTTACGTGAAGAGGATGAGACGTCTGACTACCGAGGCCAGAGGTGGGTTCTGTGTTTGGTACCAGACGGTGAATGTGTTTATTTCTGCTGTAAAACTTTAAGGTGGAGGTGGGCAGAGACCTGCTGCTGGTCGAAGCCCCCTGGTGGTCACTCTGGGAACTGCACACCTCGTTTAAAGGGGACCTATTATGAAAAACACGTTTTCTCTTGCTTTAACATATATAAAGTGGTCTCCCCTTAGTCTGCCAACTCAGAGAAGGAGGAAAGCAACCAAATTCGGCAGTATCTGTACAGCCGCCCGGATGAGCCGTCCAGTGTGATGTGGATCTACGAGCCAATAAGATTCTCCTCCCTTTCGTTACGTAACCAAAATGCAATTTGCATTGGTTGGCCTCCGACGCGTGAAACCACAACTAACAAGGCAGAGCCTCACCTGTCATCATGACAAGTAAAAACATAAATAATTATCACATCAAATTTATATTAATATTTGTCCATGTGATCTTTATGTATGTAATTTCGAAAAAATTGTATAGTCAAAATCGCTGAATTGGCCTATTTCCTGTTCAAATACGGGGCTGAAACGTGAGGTGAGGCAGCAACGAGACGAGCCTCACCTGTGATTGTGCATTCCATCACCAACTGTGTTGATACGTGCGATTGGCCCGTGCTGGTTTGCCGTATCTCTGCATGTCGCCAATATAATGTTTGCAGACGTTACGTTTATTTGACCTGATTTTCCACAGTCTGGCTAATGTCTTTAACCATTAAAGTTTAATGTTTGTTAGTGACATTTTTAGTTTTGCTGATGGAAAATAAAACCGCAGTGAAAAGGGCACAGGGTGAGGCAGACAATACTCTGCCTCACCTGAAGGGGGTGTACTTGAGCCAACGGGTACAAACACTTTAAAACATTTAAAAAACAACTGAATATTTCACTAAAGGTCAAAATTTAAATCTGTGGTTTTGTACACCAGTCTATACTCTCATTTATGTTGTATGAATTATAGAATTGCGACGGCCAACACATGGAGGGTGTAGAGCAAATGCACGTTTTTTCTTACCTTTAAGGATCTGTAATATGTACCGTGTGTGCGCGCGTGCATGTGTGCCCGTGTGTTTTTTTGTGAGGATTGCTGATGAGATATGAAATAACCAGTAGCCAATTGAATAAGCTTCCCTTTTTGGTTTATATATTTGTAAATCTGACATTAAAGGAGTCAGTGCCTCACCAACCATGAACCTCACCGCACGTCACTGGGTCTCGTGTACCTGCAGATAACGACAAAATGGTCATCTGATGGAGACGCCGCCGGAGCCGACCGGTGGAGCCGACCGGTGGAGCCGACTGGGCGATCTCCCAGCATGCCGCTGGGTCTGAGGTCACCGAGGACGGAGCCGTCACATGTCGGCCACCGTTCCGGGGGAAGTCAGCCGCCCCTCGTTACCAGACCGAAATAGAGCAATAATCATGTTTTATAATGTCAATTATGGTTGTTTATATGAAAGGTCAGGGGTCAGACGTTTATTAAAGCCGAGGACGGCTGCTGTTTGTGGTTCTGGTGTCGGGTGGAGCCGTAGTCGCTCCGATCGGACCGGTGGTCCCGTCGGGGTTCCGGGTCGGGTCGGCCGAAGGTTGTTGTTTCTCCTTCACGCTGAAACTGCAGAAACCCAGAAATCATCTGCTTTCGTTTTCCCAAGAATCCAACCTGGCAGCGAAAGCAGCTCATGATTTACGTGCGCTGGGTTCGTTTTCTGCTCATCTTGTAGAAAGATCCAGATTGGAACCGGTTCTGCTGGCTGCAAGCTCTGCAGACCCCCCCCCTCGGTTTGAAATCACATCATCAGACTAAATCGGTTATTTTCTGCTCTTTCATAAACGTCTTTGGCCTTTAAAATTACACAAATGAAACATTTGAAGTTAATAAACCTATTAAAGATGAAGAGGAAGATAACTTTATTGCAGCGGCAGCAGAACGTGCAGAAACAGAAAGAAAGCCATTTAGTTACTTACTTTTGTCTTTTATTTATAGGATAACGTGTCGCCCAGTTTACATGCTTCACAAACAACAAATTATACAAAAACATGAAATACAGTATAAATACCACAAAATAATGATCCTGTAAATAGATAATAATCATAAGTTATAAATACAAACATTAACATCAAATTTAAATAAACCAGTTTGTACACAATAACACTTTACATGAGCTGCATTTACGATAAAAGAACTAGAAATAGAAACTATACTTAATACTACAAATACTGCTACTGTCATTTAGCAGACGCTTTTATCCAAAACTTACATATGAGAGAACAACACAAGCAGGAAATCACAACTTAGTTACAAAAAAAGCATTTTACAGACATCTAGTGGTTCTTTCTGTTACTGCATCACTAGTGTATTTGTCTGATACTTTTACTTCAGCACGTGTCATTTGTTTTATATTATCATTTATAGGAATATTATCATTAGTAGTAATATTTTCATTTGTAGTAATGTTATAATTTGTGGTATAATTTATGGTTATATTATCATTTGTAGTAATATTATAATTTGTGGTATTATCATTTGTAGTAATATTATCATTTGTAGTAATACTATCATTTGTAGTAATACTATCATTTGTAGTAATATTATCATTTGTGGTTATATTATTATTTGTAGTAATATTATTATTTGTAGTAATATTATAATTTGTGGTTATATTATCATTTGTGGTAATATTATCATTTGTAGTAATACTATCATTTGTGGTTATATTATCATTTGTGGTAATGTTAGATACTCTACGAGTCAATAGTCAATTGGTCCAGGTTTTTTTCCTCCTAGGGGAGTTTTTACCTGTTTATGTAGTAATTGATCGGGGGTCGTGTTCTGGTTCTTTCTGGAGAAAGCTTGTGTTGTATTAGACTGAAAGTCGTTTACATTTGTTGTATGTCTTAGAGCCGTTTTCAAGTCCTGATGATTGTTGCTTTGTCAAAAAGTGCTGTTGAGATTCCCACATTTAGGGGAGTTTACAGAGCTGGACACAGCAGTGTGTATTATTTTACATGAAGGGTTTCTCGGGATGTAACGCTGCATGTTTAATGCGCTGCGCGTCTCCCTCTAGTGGCGAACAGATGGAACTGCGGGTTCAATCAGGTACATCGCTCCAAAAATAAAATAAAAAACCCTAAAAACTCATTGAGGATCATCTTTAATTTTAACAATTAAAACTTTGAGTGTAAAAGCCTCCCCATATCTTCCATAGGTCACCCAGTCGGCTATATTGGATGTGGCAAATGGACCGAACTCCCTAAAGTGTTTTACAAAAGGTGTTTGAAGCTTATGTCTGTCATTGATTCATTCACACACAAACACTAATATATTTGGAAATCAAACAAGTAACAAAGACAACATTTTTATTCATTATTTTATTAAATATGGTTATCATTTTTGTTTTGCATTTTTTCTTCTCTTTGAGTCTTCTTTCTCCTTCTTTCTGGATTAATCTTCCTCTTTCATCCCGTAATTCCTGTATATAATCTAACTAACTCCATTTAGTATTAAAAACCTTTTCACTTTATTATTGATCCACTGTTATGGGCAGAAATATGTGCCATTAGAAACTGAATTTGAATAATTTATATTTGAATTTGAATTGCTCAACTTGAATAATTGCATTAAAAAACTGAATCTGAATCACATAATTTGAATTTGTATTGTTTAATTTGAATCATTGCATTGAACAACTGAGCAGAAATTTTTCTACAAAACGGCAAGATATAAATCTAGACTTTTTACACAGAATGGAGAAAACAAAATAGGTTTCGAAATATCTCGCTCTCATTGGTTTCTTTATATCGTTGAAAGAAAATAGAGGTTATAGTAGGCTACGTGAAAAGGAGTTCTATGTATCTGCACTCGATTGCTCTTCCTTCGGAAGACCCGGATGTCTGGCACAGTAAAATTGAAATTGAATTGCAAGAACTGAATTTGAATTGTGAGAGCTGAATGTAGATTCAGTTTTTCAATGCAATGATTCAAATTAAACAATACAAATTCAAATTATGTGATTCAGATTCAGTTTTTTAATGCAATTATTCAAGTTGAGCAATTCAAATTCAAATATAAATTATTCAAATTCAGTTTCTAGTGGCACATATTTCTGCCCATGCACTGTACGTTTATATTTACCTACCTCTTACAGATCTTATTAATTTATTATTATCACTATTATTACTTAATATTATTGTTTTTCAATTTCTTTACACACTGATAATGTCAGTGTTAATTTATTTGTTCTGCATTGGTCTTGGTTGGTTTGAATAGAGACTCTCAGACGCTCCTGTATGAGTCAACACATAAAACCTGCCTCCGGTACGTTCTGTACCGGTGGGAATGGCTGTGAATGGGCGGGTTACGAGTAGCTGGTATAGTTTTTATAAAGTCAGTGTTTGTGAGTGACCAGGCCAGCAGAGAGGGTGGTTCTAGGGTATTCTAGTTGAATTATTGAAATAAATTAACTTTTACACCATATTCTAGTTAAATTATTGAAATAAATTAACTTTTACACCATATTCTAGTTGAATTATTGAAATAAACTAACTTTTACACCATATTCTAGTTAAATTATTGAAATAAATTAACTTTTACACCATATTCTAGTTGAATTATTGAAATAAACTAACTTTTACACCATATTCTAGTTAAATTATTGAAATAAATTAACTTTTACACCATATTCTAGTTGAATTATTTAAATAAATTAACTTTTACACCATATTCTTCACCCGTAGACTATATTATACATCTTGGCTGATGTGGACATACATAGCATAGGAGGATATTTCAGTTGCTAGTATGGTTGGCTGTCTGTACACAGTCCTGCAAGTTCAATGCTATTAAAGCACTTTAAACTTTAAATCAAAGCATTTTGTTCTTTCATATAAAATAAACACATTTTTATTCAGTTTAGAAGTTTTGGGGCTTTTTTTTGGCTCCTGCGCTGCTGAAATCAGGGCGTCCCTTATTTCTATTTCTGAAAGGTGGCAACCCTAGGTGGTTCTGATCCGTCTGGGGTCTTTACTATTATCTCAGGTTACAGTCTGTAGTTTTCAGCTGACAGATTCTCCAAGAAAACTGAAGTTCCTGTGAGTCCAGGACGTCCATGAAGGAGACCAGGAAACGTCTCCATGTGCTGTTTATGTGCTGGAGTTGTTTTGAACGAAACGCTCGGCTGCCTGCCGAACAAAAACAGCAGCAGGATCCGGTTCCTCTGTCAGAAGACGATGGCGTCTCTGCCGGTCTGCCTGGTCCTCCTCACGCTCAGCGGTGAGTCTCACCTTTACCTCCTTAACTTTACCCATAAACACTTCTGTTCAGCTTTAACGGATGAAACTTCTCCATCACGAGTGATTTGTTGTCCTTTCAGTCGAAACTCATCTATCTGGTCATTTTCAATCCCGTAATATAAAAGTAGACGTATTCTGGGACATTCAGTAGTTAACTTCTCTTTTATAAACAAAAACACACATTTATACAAACTGCTTTTGGAGGAAATACAACAATACAGAAAGAAAATAGAACATATTTTGGGAATTATCATGAACAAGAGATAAAATTAATAACAAAAACAGTAAGGCATTTTAAGGCAAACAACATCGACATTTCAGAAAGAGATTAAAATAAAAGATACTTTTGATATATCCGGCAATAATTTTTTTTGCAGTAATTTGACTTAATTTTTTTATAGAGACAAAAAAACATTTGAAATCATCTAAAAAACATTGGAAAGAGGGCTTGATTTTTCTCCACTTACAACAGTACATATGATATTTAACCAGTAGAAGAATTACATTAACCAAGAGAGACACTGATTTGTCAATTGTATCTATGTAAAAAATAATATTTGAGATTTCTTATTTTGGGATGTCATTTTCAAAGATAGCCAATTTCTAATTTCACGCCAAAAAGTTTGTGAGACAGGACACAATAGAAACATATGATCAAGTGATTCTTCAGACTCATTACAAAAAGCACAGGGGTCAGTTTCAAATTTAAATCTTTATCTCAAATATTCAGCAGTTGGATACATTTTATTGATCAATTTAAAATGAGTTTCCTTGACTTTAGGCCATTTGATATAATTTGAGTGGGCTTTTTCTAGTGTAGACAAACTTAAAGACTGGGAAGTGTCAGAATATAACCCTCTGTGATAGTCATTAAATGATCTCGATTTAAGGACAGCATTTATAAACTTGTTATTACATTTCTTATCCAATAAACCATAATCCTCAATAACTAACACAGGAAGTGTCTCAATATTACGGAAGAGTATTAGGGTCATGCAGGAGAAAAAATATTTGAGAGGGGAAGATTTTGTTTTATTGTGCACTTCGAGAAAAAAGTCGAAATGTTGAGAAAAAAATCAAAATGTCGAGAATAATGTTGAAATACAATTTCGAGAATAAAGTAGAAATTTCGTGAATAAAGTCGAAATTTCGCCTTTTTTCTCGACATTTCGACTTTTTTCTTGAAATTGTACTTCAACATTAATCTCGACAATTCGACTTTTTTCTCGATATTTCGCCTTTTTTCTCAACATTTCCACTTTATTCACGAAATTTCGACTTTTTTCTCAACATTTTGACTTTTTTCTCCAAATTGTACTTCAACATTAATCTCGACATTTTGACTTTTTTCTCGACATTTCGACTTTTTTCTTGAAATTGTACTTCAACATTAATCTCGACATTTCGACTTTTTTCTCGATATTTCAACTTTTTTCTCAACATTTCGACCTTTTTCTCAAAGTGCATAATGAAAAAAAAATCTTCTGTAAAATGTTATTTTTTTCCTGCCTGGCCCTAATACTCCTCCATACAATATTTCTATACATTAGAGCACTTTTAATCAAATGACTAAGTGTCAGGGGAAAGTATTTGACCTCTGTGAGTGTCTCCCAGCTCTCCGTCCTGGCGCCGCAGCGGTGGCCTCCACCGTCCGGGTCCGAGCGGGCGAGGACGCCACGCTGCACTGCCCCCTGCTGGACGGCTCCGGGGCCTCCGGGGCCCCCGCGGCCGGCCCCACCACCATCAGCTGGTACCGGAAGGCCCCGGGCCGCGGGCCGGAGCTGCTCCTGAGCCTGGCCTCCACCAACGGCTCCCAGCTGAGGTACGGCGACGGCGTCCACCCCGGGAAAGTGTCGGCCACGGCCGGCGGCTCGCTGCTGCTGCTGCGAGGGTCCGAGCAGAGCGACGCGGCCGTCTACTACTGCGGGGTCAGCCACGGTTCTGACCACAAGAGGGGACTGGACCCGGAGAGCTACACGGGGGAATAAAAGTCTAGACTTCAGTGTCTTTTTAACTCTTTCATTCATCTGTCGATATGATGTCACAATGTGTGTAATAAACTTTGGTCATGAGAGAAGTTTGGTTGCTCTTTCTTGTTACTCTGTCTCGAGTTGAGCAGGAAGTGAAATAAGTTCCCAAACACAGTTATGTGCAAAAGTTTCCTCTTATAATACCGTGATCTTGGATCTGATCAGGGGGTGACTCGGTATCATCTAAATAGAACCTCAAAACAAGAGATGGGAAGATGGTGTCTATGATTGATTGATTGATTGATTGATTGATTGATTGATTGATTGATTGATATATTTTATTTCAAACGCAAGCACAAAAACAATAAATTAATAAAATAAAACACATTTTGAAGGCTTGAAATAAAGGACAAAAGATCAAAAGTTTTCAATGCCTGGTGTAGCTCATCTTGGAACAAAGAGGCTTTCAGATGCAGAGGTTATGGGATCAAACCTTATACCTGGCCAACTTTTCAAATGATCTCTTTCTACCGAGAACTGAAAACTGTCCAGGAAGCTTGGGAAGGAGGCAAAAATGTGGCGCATCATGGTAAAGTGCTGCACATTGTTAAAGAGACTCTGAGTTCAATTCATCCCATTGTCTTTAAGTAGCACAAAATCCACTTTCAGAGTTCAACACTCAAACTGGCCAGTTTTCAGTCCTCAGTAGAAGGACATCATTTTACAAGTGGTCCAGGTATAAGGATTGATGCCTCCACTCCTCCAGATACGGCAGGTTTAAACCAGCATGCACCATCCTTTCATTGTTGCCTTATAGCCGTGAGCAAACCCTCCACACCATCAAGTCATCGATATCTCCCTCCAAGAATTTGGTGCCATCTGGCAATCCTTGTAGCGAGGTGACGAGGAATTGTAAAGGTGATCATATTTAAGGACTTCCTCAATGAGTCGCTCCTCGACTTGGTTCATGTTGATAATGTTCTGTCCGTGTACAACAAGATATTTAAAAATGGTGGGAATGGCGCAGTCTGGAACCGGAAATGCGTTGCTAGCAAACCAATCACAGCCCTCTTGATCTGCGTTGGGTCTGCGTCGCCTCGACGCGTAGTTATATTTTTTGGGAGGTGCACGTCAGGTTACGGCGTAGGCCTCCCGCGTAGCCGCGTACCCTACTACGGCGTAGGTTTAACGCAGAACCATAAACCAGGCTTTAGCTGGCTCCTCTCAGTGTGGAGGAGCAGTGACTCTACTCCGAGTACGTCCCAGATGACTGAACTTCTCACCCCATCTTGAAGGGAGAGTTCACCCACCCACAGAAAACTCATCTCAGCTTGCTGCTTGATTATTTCGGTCACCACCCACAGCTCATGACCACAAGTGAGGGAAGGAACGTAGATGGTGTGTTAAACAGAAAACCCTGCCTTTAGCTCAGCTCTCTCTTCACAGATTGATACAGAGTCAGCATTACTTGACAGGTGGATTGGGGTAGCTTCCTATTGTATACACACACACACACACACACACACACACACACACACACACACACACACACACGCTCTTACAGCCATGACAAGGCGGGAGACACACCACGATAATGAATAACAAAATGCTTTTATTAACCAGAAATGACTGAACTCAAATATGTTAAAGATTACCAAACATGGGATGTGGATGTCAGTAAAGTAAGTGAGTGTAGATGTGTGTTGTAGGATGCATAAACTAAACAGGATAACAGGAAACCAAGGCTGCCACATCACCGACCAGGTGCCTGCAGGTGAAGAGAGAGAGAGTAAGACAGAATGAATAAGGCCGCGTTCAGACTGCCAGCCAATATCGGATTTTTAGCCCATCCAGATTGAAACTGGATGACTCTTTTGAAGTCTGAACAGTCCCAAACCACATGAGATCCGATTTTTGTAAACCAGATCGAAACCACCTCCGGGAGGTAGTTTCATATCGCATTTGGGCAGATGCGTCTCAGTCTGAACAGCTCCAAACACTCAGATCGGTTTTGACTGTCCGTGACGTCACTCTACGCGACGCCAGACCAGACCCATGCGCCAAACCACCCGCCCATTTCGAGTTGTGGAGCTCCGTTACAGGTATGGAGCAGTCGGAAGATGCTGAAAACAGCAGTCCTTGGACAGAGGAAGAAACGAAATGCCTCATTAATCTGTGGTGAGCTGGCTCCATCTTGTTATTGTTTTCGTTGTCGCAATTACATGACTTCACACAATACACGCGCTGAGTGACGCCTCCGCTCCGACGTCGTTGCTACGGCAACCCGTCAGATCAGTCAATGATGTGGCCCAGTCTGAACAGAGCCAGATCCGATTTGGACACTTGCTAAACACAGTGTGGACAGTCAGCCCTGAAAATCGGATATGAGAAGGAATCAGATATGAATCAGATTTGCCTGCAGTCTGAACGCGGCCTAACAGGCTTGGATTTAAAGACTGGTGGACATCGGGCCCAGGTGTCACCAGTTGGCACTGATAACAATTCTGCTGGTATGGTAAGAGTAGTAGTACAGCACTACCACATACATGCATACTGAACATTGTGGGGTCTGATCTTAGGGTGTGTTTGGGTGTATTATTCCATTCCTGGGAATAAAGCTTCTCGTAGTGAAGGTAGAACTTGTGCAGCAACAGTAGCTTCTCCAAGGTCATTGCTGATGTCTTTCCTTCGTAGCAGTGTGTTAATCCAGTTTTTATAGAGTTCTGCAGACCTGCTGGTGATCAGGTCACTGGGCTACAGCGCCCCTCTTACATCCTCTGGACCGGTGACGGTTGAACAGGAATCACATTCTGGAGCCGACAGTTGAAGCAGCAACAGAGGAAGAACAAAGTTTCCTGTTGTTCAGTCCTCCACCAACCGCCTGATCCAACGGTCGTGATCCCAGAGCCTCCTCTGGAGACCGCTGGTTCTGCTCCAGCAGTTCATCACGGCTCTGAAAAGGTTTCCTGGTTTCAGCGTTGAGGAGCCAGACGCACACGGAGATCTGCCGGCTTCAGTCTGCACCCGGGAACCACGGGGACCAGGGGAACCAGGGGGACCAGGGGATCCACGGGAACCACGGGAACCACGGGAACCACGGGGAGGACAGACGCTCGGGTGCCAGGTAAAAGATTTCAGTAATCATACAGAATATTTGTTGTACCGGTGGAACTTTAATCCCAATTGTAGACCCCAGTCTTTCGCACACGTTCTTCTCACCAGACTAGTGTTTTATTGGGCCAACGTTTCGGTCATCGACCTTTCTCAAGGCATCCTGGATGACCGAAACGTTGGCCCAATAAAACACTAGTCTGGTGAGAAGAACGTATGCGGGAGTTTTCTTTTTAAATTGGCTGCAGCTTTCCTCCTCCGACGCACCTTTCTGCATATCTGGTGTGCAAAAAGTTTTCTACTTTGGAGACCCCAGTCTTTGAAATAACTATTATTGTGGTTACTGCATCCATGTACCGGTGGAGATTACCTGATTATCATAGAGATTACTGTGGTGATTACCTGATTACCTGATAACCGTGATGATTACTGTGTCAATTACCTGATTACCGTGTTGATTACCATGGATATTAGCATGGATATTACCATGGTGGTTACCGTGGTGATTACCGTGGTGATTACCGTGGTGATTACCTGATTACCTGATTACCATGGTGATTACCATGGTGATTACCTGATTACCTGTTGTTGTGACTTGACTCGTTTTGACCCAAACAAACAAGAAAAAACCTACAAGTCACTGAGGCGCTGATTGACAGATGACGCGTCTCCTTGGGCAGCATGTCAGCTGAATGAATGATTGTCCATAAACATACACACAAACGTACACACGAGCTCCTTTCTCTACAGCGAACTACATGCACTTATAAAGTTATAACTTGCATGAAATCAGTAAAGCTGTAACACGACGCCAAAGTGAAGACGGTCAAAAAACTGTGTGCTCACCGGCAACCGGCACACCTGCCGTGATCAGCCTCACCTTTATAAACCTATTCCCCCAAACTCCATACACCATCTACTGGGCAAAAATGGCACTACAACAATTCACACACAAGTTATTAAATGGGGACCACAACACCAGTGGCGTCAATTCAGTCGAAGCCAAGGTATGGCAAGGTTACGAGTCACAGAACTTAACTAGAGTATCAATCAACACTGTGGAAAACTCCCTGCTGCAGTCAGCATTGGGACGTCAGTGACGTCAGCGGTGACGTGCCACGCACCTGCGCACATTCATGACTTGACTTTCAGTCTGAAATCCTTTATTCTTTGTGTGTACGTGTGCGTTAATGACAATGTAAGTACATCATTTTTATGTCTGTATTTATGTTGTTATCTCATCCGCCGGTGTTATTTACATGTTGTTTAATCCGGTAACCGTGAACTTTGATTTTACCGCGAGCTCCTATTCATTTCTATGGAGAAATGCCCGTTTCTTAAATGTTCTGCTAAATGCTTATTTCTTAGTTTAGAAAGTAATGAATGGTCGGGTTTGAGAGTGCTTTATTAGTATTTTCGACCTGTGGTATTATTTCTAGCTTTCCGTTAATGTTTAAGGCATTTATTTAGCTTCTAAATGTTGCATTGGTCGCGTCTGGTGCCATGCGCTGTTCACGTGAACAGTCGTCTTTCTAGACATGCTGGAGGCAAGCGCCGCTTTTACCATTTGTGGTCTTAGATCGCCTCCTTGTGGTCACCAAGTGTATTGCACTTGATTTCTCGATATTAAGCCCATGAGTGCCTCGTTTTCACTTATATTATTCTTGCCACTTGCAGTAATTCGGTTTCTTTCACATTAATGTTGCTTAGGTGCAATTATATTATTTTGTATATTGTTAATGTAACATAATGTGTATATTTGATTTCTTAATTATAATGAAACTGTATATTCTGCATATTTTATTATATTGTAGAATTTGGCTGTATAGTTTCTAATTACCCTTTCTGTGTATGTTTATTCACAGAAACCACACACACGCGTTCTGTAATGCACACAAATACCTTTGATCACGTTGATGTCTGGAATCAATAAATGTTTAACTATCACCCGAAGTCGCAGCTGTTCTCTAACCGGAGCACATAGTCAGTGAGGGGGCGACTAGCCATTAACGTACACGTCCGTCACAAGTGGTCCTTCGAGCCGGATAGCTCCGCCCACTGCACTATGGCGACCTACCAAGGTGATTACAGAGAAGATGACATCCCAATCCGTCCCCAGAGAGTGAGACAGCTCCCACGGCATCTTGGGGACTACGAACATGGTTACCCAGCCAAACAACTGCCTCCCTTTGAGCGACACCCTCATCAGGCTACAGAGAGTCAACCAGCTAGCCAGCTAGCGCCTGCTGACTTCCTCACGCCTTTTCCAACCCTGCAGAGGACAACTGAAGAGGAACAATGGCATCGCATGGAAGCACGCTACAACGACCTGACCAAACAGCTACAGGACTTGCAGCTTGTGATGGACGGCGCCAAACGCCTGCCCTATCCACAAAGCGCTCCAGCGCATCAGCCATTCTATCCTCCATCCTACCATCACTATCCTCCACAGTACGCTAGCTTGCCAAGGCTAACCCTGGACAGCCCTGCTGGCAGCCATCGGTCAACACCAGTTCACACCCCCGCTCGCTACACTACTGCAGCTGGCGAAGAGTCCCTACAGCAGTCAGTGTCACAGCGTGGTTCCCTGTCACGACAGCCCAGCCTTCTGTCTCAGACTGGAGAGCCATGTGCACAAGACCAAGCCATGCTTAGCCAGCCAGTCCACCAGGCCTCAGCACAAGTGCTCATGGATGATGGATGGATCTCCAACCCCAACTCTGCACTTCATACTCCACACCGACAGGATGGACATCAACCACGGTCTGCGCCACAGCCTATTGTGCCTCAGGCTCCGCCTGCACAGCCCGTCAGCCATCCACCTGTCCAACAGAGAAATCCCTTTCCTCAGCCTACTCAGCAATCACATCCTCCTTCAATACAATACCAGTCCTACCCTCAGTACCCTGCCTATCCTCCTGCATTTTACCCACCTGGAGGGTACTACCCCAATTATCCATCACTCCCGCCAGCTGTGCCTACGATGCCACCGCCAGTACCCTATGGGCAACCTGTCCCACCATCGGGGCCAACGGCTCCTGGCATCCTGGAAATGGCCATTGCCTCTTCCTACGGCATTCCAAAGCCCAAGCTTATCCCGTTCAGCACTGGTAAGGAGAGTGACTTCATTATGATGAAGAAAGGACTGGACAGTGTGCTAGGTCCACACAAGCACCTAACCGAGGACTACAAGTACCAAGTACTTCTCGACCTCCTCAAACTGCCAAACGCCTATCAGGTTGCCAAGAGGTATGTCAACGACCCAACGCCATACACTAGTGCGATGCACACCCTTGAACAGCGCTACGGTCAGCCGCGCCAGCTTGTCCAAGGAGAGCTGAAGGCCATCCTGAACTCTCCCCCTATCAAGCCCGGTGACGCACAGGCCTTTGAGGACTTCTCATCCTCTATCAGCACTTTAGTGGGTCTGCTAAGTACTATCGATGGTTCCTCTCGAGCTGAGCTGAGATGTGGCTCTCACGTGGACACGCTGCTAAGCAAGCTACCCGCCTCCTACAGAGACCGCTTTGCTGAGCATTGCATATCGAAGGGGATCATCCGCAGTGGCAGTGATCAGACATACACGCTCCCTGACTTTGCAGATTGGCTGGAACGCAAGGCGCAAGCCATACAGGTGGCAAGACGTGCTACTGACGCCTCTAAACCAGAACTCACTCAGTTCGAGCGCAAGAACAAGGCTGCCAAGCCCTGGCAGTCTAAGACCGCCACTATCTATGTGACTAACCAGCCTGAGAGCTCAGAGCCACCACAAAGTTTTGCCTCCTCTCCAGCCAGTTCAAACCCCGGCCAGGCCTCCAAGAAGCGAGAGCGCTTTAAGCCCTATTGCCCCTACTGCTCCAACCAAGAACATTACCTCAGTGCCTGTACAGAGTTCGCTAAGCTCAACACAGCTGAGAAAGGTGCTTGGATCAAGGAGAAGAGTAAATGCTGGCGATGTGGGCGTGGACACAAGCCGGAGAGCTGCACCCTGAAGAAGCCATGCTCCACCTGCAATGAGCAACACCTTCTTGTCCTGCACGAAGTGGCCACCAAAGCCTGTCAGAGCCTCTTCACCGTTACTGCATCCTCCAGCATGGTGTATGTAAGCCAGTCCAGTAACTCCAGTCGTGTCATGGTGAAGATTGTTCCTATTCAGCTGCACAGCGGAGGCAAGACACTGGACACTTACGCCGTACTGGATGACGGCTCTGAAAGAACCATCCTCCTTCCTGCCGCTGCCAGGCATCTTGGTCTGCATGGGGAGGATGAAGTTCTGTCACTCCGCACCATCAGACAAGATGTGGTGAAGCTTAATGGAGCATCTGTGTCATTCGAGGTATGCAATCCCAACAACACTCAGGTGAAATACGACATCAGTCATGCCTTTACCGCAGAGCAGCTCAGTCTCGCAGAGCAGTCCTGCCCTGCAGAGATACTCAAGAAGAGGTTTGATTATCTCCGTGGGGTTCCGGTGCGAGGTTTCAGTGTAGTCCAGCCTTTGCTCCTCATCGGCTCCGATCACCCACATCTGATCACTCCTGTATGTCCAGTACTGAGAGGACCTCAAGGCAGTCCAGTCGCTGTACGCACCCTGCTGGGATGGACCATACAGGGACCGACCAACTTCCTGCAAACACCCCCCACGGAGACTTCATGTCTCCATGCAGCGTTCCAGTCACCCAATCAAGACCTACATCGGCACGTTGAGATGCTCTGGCAAGTCGACACCCTGCCGTTTCGGTCTGAGAAGGAGGCAACACGCTCCAAGCAAGATCAGCTAGCTGTTAACACTCTGGACCAGCAAACTGTCCGTGTCACAGTAGATGGCATAGCCCGCTACGCTACACCTCTACTCCGCAAGCCAGCAGCTCCCAAACTACATGCACCTCCATCGGCGGTGATTCCCCTGCTACGCGCTACTGAGCGACGCTTAACCGGCAACCCAGATCTGGCCAAGGTCTACAACGAAGAGATCCACAAGCTGGAGAGAGCTGGGTACGTCGTCAAGATCAGCAGTGACGAAGCAAGCCAGTCGGAGGAGTCCTGGTACATTCCGCACCACATTGTTCACCACAACGGGAAGGCCAGAGTGGTGTTCAATTGCTCGTTCAAGTACCAGCAGACTGCCCTCAACAACATCCTACTTCCTGGACCCAACCTTGGAGCCTCACTGCTCAGTGTGCTTCTCCGGTTCAGGGAGTATCCAGTAGCCATCAGCGGAGACATCCGTGGGATGTTCCACCAGATCCGGGTACTCCCTGAAGACCAACCACTCCTTCGCTTCCTGTGGCGTGACATGGAGAAGGAGCGCAGCCCAGACATCTACGAATGGCGTGTTCTGCCCTTCGGTACTGCCTGCAGCCCGTGCTGTGCCATATACGCACTACAGCTGCACGCCAAGACCAACAGTGCCAGCAACGAAGAGGTCCTGAACTCAGTCAACAACGCCTTCTACGTAGACAACTGCCTTCAGTCTCTGCACACTCCACAACAGGCTAGACAGCTGATTGACAAGATGAGAGTCCTGCTCGCTGCTGGTGGATTCGACATGAGGCAGTGGGCAAGCAACCGATCAGAGGTCATCGCTCATCTACCGTCAGAGGCAAGGTCCGAAGGCTGTGAACTATGGCTGACTGCAGAGAGAGCGGATCCACAGGAATCCACCCTAGGCCTACGGTGGCACTGTCCCTCGGACACGCTCGGCTACAAGCACCGCCAACCAGTAGCCTCTGAGCCCACACTGAGGAATGTGTACAGAGTTCTGGCGTCTCAGTACGACCCACTAGGGTACATAATTCCCTATACCACTCGTGCTAAGGTCCTGATCCAAGCCCTCTGGAGGCACGAGCAACAGTGGGACGAGCCTATCACCGGAGAACTCCTCTCAGTGTGGCAGACTTGGGAGAGTGAACTTCCCCATCTTCAGCACATCAGCATGCCTCGCTGCTACCTGCCTGCCAACATGAACGCTGACCCTTCCAACGTCGACCTACACGTCTTCTGCGATGCCTCGGAGAAGGCATACGGATCTGTCGCCTACCTTCGTATGGAAGACGCAGAAGGACACCCACATGTGTCATTCATCATGGCACGATCCCGGGTCGCACCACGGAAGCAGCTCTCCATGCCCCGTCTGGAGCTTAGTGCTGCGTTGACCGGAGCTCAGCTCGTCAAATTGCTACACTCTGAGCTCACCCTAACCCTGAGGCACACATTCATGTGGTCAGACTCAACCACAGTGCTCTGTTGGATCCGGTCAGACTCTGCTCAGTACAAGGTGTTCGTCGGAACTCGCATAGCTGAAATCCAGGAGCACACCGATGCCAGTGACTGGAGGTACGTTCCCTCTGACCAGAACCCGGCCGATGACATCACTCGGGGAAAGTCACTGCATCAACTCGCTCAACCAAATCGTTGGAAAAATGGGCCTACCTTCCTGTATGAACCTCCAAGCCACTGGCCAGAGAACTTGGTGGCGAGAGAGGGAGATACAGTAGAGCACAGGAAGTCCACGTTCTGCGGCCAGCTTACAGTCTCCGACACCTGTCCCGATCCACTGCAGTACGATACCTGGTCTGACTTAGTGGGCGCTACTTACCGGTCCCAACACGGGGCGGCAGCGGTCCCCATGTCTGCTTCAGCGCGCATAGACACAGAAGTAGCTCTCCTGAAGCGAGCGCAAGCTGACAGCTTCCCTGAGGAACTCCACGCCCTGCAACATGACCGCCCTATCCGACCTAGTAGCCGCCTCATATCACTCTCACCAGAGTACGACCACACTCTTGGTCTCATCAGAGTGGGAGGTCGCCTCCGCAAAGCTGACGATCTACCTGAAGACTCAATCCATCCCATCGTCCTTGCACCAGACCACCCCATCACGCAGCTGCTGGTGAAGGACTACGATGACCGCCTCCTGCATGCAGGTCCGGAGAGAGTCTTCGCGGAGATCAGGAGGTCATACTGGATCCTCAGAGGCCGCCAAGTCATCAGGAAGCACCAGCGACACTGCGTCGAGTGTCGCAGATGGCGAAGTAAGCCTACGATCCCCAAGATGGCCGACCTGCCTGCTGCGCGCCTCCGACTCAACAAGCCTCCATTCTGGTCCACCGGAGTGGACTGCTTCGGCCCGTACATGGTCAAGATAGGCCGGCGGCGAGAGAAGCGTTGGGGCATTGTGTTCAAATGTCTCACATCTCGGTGTGTCCATCTCGACCTGTTGCCAAGTATGGACACAGACTCCTTTCTCCTTGCCCTCCGCCGCTTCATAGCGCGCCGGGGCAAGCCCTACGAGATACTCTGCGACAGAGGCACCAATTTCCGTGGTGGCGAGAAGGAGCTCCAGCAAGCTTTCGAAGCACTTGAGCCATCGCTCAAGGAACAGCTGGCCAAACAGTGCATCCTTTTCAAATTCAATCCCCCTCTCGCTCCTCACTTTGGGGGAGTGTGGGAGAGGGAGATTAAATCGGTGAAAACCTCCCTCCAGACCATCCTGAAGGACCAAGTCCTCCCAGAGGAAGCCCTAATGACTGTGCTCATTGAAGTTGAGGGCATCCTCAACTCTAAGCCCCTCGGCTACGCATCCTCTGACTTGGCCGATCCTGATCCGATTACCCCAAATCTCCTCCTCATGGGGCGACGAGACGCTTCGCTACCCCAGGCAGTCTACGGCTCCAGTGATCTGCTGGGACGACGCAGATGGCGACACAGTCAGGTGCTTGCCGACCACTTCTGGGGTCACTTCACCCGCAAGTACCTACCTGGTCTACAGCCCCGCCAGAAGTGGAGAACTCCTACACCAGACCTGGCAGTGGGCACCGTCGTCATGGTGCTCGACCCACAGCTCCCGAGGGCGCTGTGGCCCGTTGGGCGCATCACCCGCATCATTCCCAGTGACGACGGCAAGGTACGCGCTGCAGAGGTGGACATCAAGGGCAACCTCTACACCCGTCCCGTCGCCAAGCTGGTCGAGCTTCCGGAGATGCCCGACGACAACGATCCCAGCGCACGCTAATCCAGCAGAGACTTTCCTGTTCTACGTATTCGCTCCACGAATCCGGGGGCGGCTGTGGAAAACTCCCTGCTGCAGTCAGCATTGGGACGTCAGTGACGTCAGCGGTGACGTGCCACGCACCTGCGCACATTCATGACTTGACTTTCAGTCTGAAATCCTTTATTCTTTGTGTGTACGTGTGCGTTAATGACAATGTAAGTACATCATTTTTATGTCTGTATTTATGTTGTTATCTCATCCGCCGGTGTTATTTACATGTTGTTTAATCCGGTAACCGTGAACTTTGATTTTACCGCGAGCTCCTATTCATTTCTATGGAGAAATGCCCGTTTCTTAAATGTTCTGCTAAATGCTTATTTCTTAGTTTAGAAAGTAATGAATGGTCGGGTTTGAGAGTGCTTTATTAGTATTTTCGACCTGTGGTATTATTTCTAGCTTTCCGTTAATGTTTAAGGCATTTATTTAGCTTCTAAATGTTGCATTGGTCGCGTCTGGTGCCATGCGCTGTTCACGTGAACAGTCGTCTTTCTAGACATGCTGGAGGCAAGCGCCGCTTTTACCATTTGTGGTCTTAGATCGCCTCCTTGTGGTCACCAAGTGTATTGCACTTGATTTCTCGATATTAAGCCCATGAGTGCCTCGTTTTCACTTATATTATTCTTGCCACTTGCAGTAATTCGGTTTCTTTCACATTAATGTTGCTTAGGTGCAATTATATTATTTTGTATATTGTTAATGTAACATAATGTGTATATTTGATTTCTTAATTATAATGAAACTGTATATTCTGCATATTTTATTATATTGTAGAATTTGGCTGTATAGTTTCTAATTACCCTTTCTGTGTATGTTTATTCACAGAAACCACACACACGCGTTCTGTAATGCACACAAATACCTTTGATCACGTTGATGTCTGGAATCAATAAATGTTTAACTATCACCCGAAGTCGCAGCTGTTCTCTAACCGGAGCACATAGTCAGTGAGGGGGCGACTAGCCATTAACGTACACGTCCGTCACAAACACGTCCAGCAAATATTCATCACAGAAGTCTGCTATGGAGCTTATCTGTGTGGTCAAGAAAATTGTTCAAATACAGTCTCGCTCACTGCAAAAACTCAAAATCTTACCAGGAATATTTGTCTTATTTCTAGTTAAAATGTCTAATTTTTAGTCAAAAAATCTCATTACACTTAAAACAAGAGTCATCACCAGAAAAATAACTTATTTGACCATTTTCACCTGTTTCAAGTAAATTTTCACTTGAAATAAGTAGAAAAATCTGCCAGTGGGACAAGATTTATCTTGTCATTACAAGCAAAAAAATCTTGTTCCACTGGCAGATTTTTCTACTTATTTTAAGTGAAAATCTACTTGAAACAGGTGAAAATTGTTGTTTTTGAGTCTTGTCTTGAATGTAATGAGATTTTTTTGACTAAAAATTAGACATTTTAACTAGAAATAAGACAAATATTCTTGTTAAGATTAAGAGTTTTTGCAGTGTATAATAACTAGTGAAATCATGTTGTTCTGATTTGCATTTGTAGTTATTCTATATGTATTAAGTAATAGAATAATCAATACAAATAGACACAGAGTAATTCCATAAATGTATTTAAAAAACAAACATTTACATTTTCCCTTGAAGCAAAGGTGTGGCGGCTGCCAAACCTTCATTCCCAACTGACGCCCCTGCACAACACAATACAAAATTGGCTCTAACAACCATGGTGATTATTACCTGATTACCATGGTGATTACCATTGTGATTACCATGAGATCCAGATAAAAACATCATTTGATGCAATGAAACTCGTCTTTCCAGGAAATTTAGATTAGTGTTAACACTTTTAACTGTGGACGTCCTTAAAGTTATTTCATTAATATCAAATATAAATAAAATTATAAAATATATTATTTGAGCATGGCAAGCAACAAGTTCTGTTGACCTCCACCTGTGTGGTTCTGTTGGTTGTATTTTGGATTTGCCGTATTTGTTTTCTCTCACTGTCGCCTGGTGCTGCTCGGAGCAGGACCCATGGTTCTGTTGGGTTTGCGAGACAGTAAAGTTTGTACCTAAAAACTATTTATTCACGTTTCCATTATGGTGAATCTCATTTAAACAACATTTAAAGGAGCATGAGGCAGGATTGAGGCAGGATTTATGAAAAAAATCCGTATACATTTTAAGTTTTCTAGTAATAATGTCAGATGAAGCGTTCCAAACCCAAAAGAATGAGCCCTCTAGTGTATCTCTCCGTTGCCTTGAACAGGCTGTGTGCTGCAAAATGTGCTGCAATTGTGACCGGAATTTCCCGCGCTGTCCTGCGGATGTGACGTCACATGACGCTGCATGTGCGTTCTCCCCGTTCTCCCGTGCCGGCTTCACTGTTGGCTGCAGTACCCCCAACGGCCGTCGTGGTGAAGGGTGGCGCTAGAGAGTCTCATTTCTTAAAAGGAGCCTCATGCTCCTTTAAAAAGTCAGCAAACGTAATTTGATCGATTGAATGTAGTCTATATTGATCCAATTCTGATGGTATTGTTCTTGATAAAAAGTTCTGAGCACATTTCTGGTTTCTCCACCAGGACTTGGGACGAAGAGGAGGTGGAGGATCAGGATGGACTCGGCGGTGACTTTCATCCTCCTTCTGGGGTCGGCATCCATGAAGAGCTCCAGAGTTCTCAACAGGTTCTTGAGTTCTGTCCGTGTTGGTTCAGACGCTCATAGATGTTCTTGTTCTTGTACCTGAAGGTTTTGGACCGTTTGCTCGTCGCCCGGCAGACAGTCGGTCCACTTCTCAATGGTGTTCAGCTCAGGAACCCGCCTCCTGGTGGACATCAGGGAAGGAGCAGACCACGGTGAGGACGATGATCTTCTTCCCCGTCAAAGCTCAGCAGCAGGTACGGGTGTTCTGTCAATCCATGCTACCCGTCCAGAACTGCTACTTTGTGGTCGATTTTCAAAGTTTGATGGCCACGCCCATCATTTCTTGCATCCCTTCAGTCCAAGCTTAAAAATATTGTGATAGAGATTAGATTTTGCTCTCTGTTCATCTACTGTTTTAAATGTTTTTTTGAAACGAGAAATTGAGACAATTTGTTTGTTTGTGTGCCTTTACTTTTATTTCTTATTATTTTATACTTATCAATCCAAAAATAGTGATTACAAAATTGATAAATTGAGGTGTAAGCATGCTGACATTCATCCTGCAGTGGCAGTGAGTTGATTAGTATCTTACCTGAATGTATTTAGTGACGGGAGCATTATTTGATAGGATGTTACTGGACTATCAAATTATGCTACCCCTGAAATATTGATTTCAAATTGACAATATGGGATGTTGAGTATTTGATCCTTCAAAATACACGACCCATGACATGAATTGCATTACACTTTGTGAACATTATATGATAAAGAGAGAAAAAAACAATTCTATCGCTTTATTTGATATTCATTCAGTCATTCGCCTTTATTTAACCAGGCAGGTCATTAAGAACATTCTTATTTACAATGACGGCCTGGCAAGAGACAAGGACCACTTGGGGGGAAAGGAAGTGGTTTAGGGAGTAAAACACGGTAAAATTGTAGCTCTACAGAGCTAGAAAACCATTAGGGAGCTTTTTCTGATAGGGTAGCAAAAATCAATAGACAGATGCTATCGGTTTATGCAGCTCATTCATTACTCAGGTAGAAGTATAGATACTAGAGTTTAAAAATACTCCTGTAGAAGTTGAAGTATCAACTCAAGTTTTTTACTCAAGTAAAAGTATAAAAGTACTGGTTTCAAAACTACTTAAAGTATAAAAGTAAAAGTAATGTAAGGGGGAAAAAAGCCATTAAGGACAAAAGCCATTGAAAATGAATGCATCTTAGTATAATGCAAATATATTAAAGAACCATATATGTGTACTATTGAGCATTAACATGTGTTTCAGAGAGCAGGAGATATGATGACTAGTTGCCTATAAGTATTGTAATGGTGCAAAAAGTCAAACTTCAGAGGCATGTTATCATTTATCCTAACATTTATTGGAATGTACATCCAAGTTTAGTTGCAGGAATCTGAGGGAACGGATGTAAGAACAAAACTGGACAAGAACATCTGAAACAACCACAACCAAATTCACTCTATCCGGATGGAGCAATTTAACTGGATAGTTTTTTTTTAAAGGCCGAAATGAAATAGAGTAACAAGGCTGTTTTTCAAATGTAAGGAGTAAAAAGTACAGATAATTGCGTGAAAATGTAAGGAATAAAAGTAAAAAGTAATCTGAAAAATAATTACTCCAGTGAAGTATAGATAACCAAAATTTCTACTTAAGTAAGGTAACAAAGTATTTTTACTTCGTTACTTGACACCTCTGATGCAGCGGTAGCATTTTTCGACGAAACAGCAGAAATCGACAGAACAGACGTATTGGACAGAACCGTTCGTTTTGGTAATCTGTGTTTGTTTCCAAGATGGTACCAGAACTATCTTAAAGGGGACCTATTATGAAAAACATGTTTTCTCTTGCTTTAACATTTATAAAGTGGTCTCCCCTCAGCCTGCCAACTCAGAGAAGGAGGAAAGCAACCAGATTCTGCAGTGTCTGTACAGCCGCCCGGATGAGCCGTCCAGTGTGATGTGGATCTACGAGCCAATAAGATTCTGCTCCGTCGTTACGTAACCAAAGTGCGATTTACATCGGTTAGCCTCCACTCACGCCCACAACTAACTCCGCCGGCCGGAGCTTCCGCCATTTTTCCGTAGCGGTGTATCGCGTCATTCAGGCAGCCAATCAGCACAGAGCCTCATTATCATAGCCCCACCCACTCAGAATCCTGCATAGATAATGAGGTTAGAGAATGGGAAGATAAAGACATGGTTTAGAGGCTGAATTTCTAATTTATTTAGCAAAAACAATCAAAAGCTTGTTTTTAAGACATTCAAGGCCTGTTATAAATAGGTATTAGATCCATAATGGGTCTCCTTTAACTGTTCTCTCCAGGTTCCTCCGTCCGTCCATCTGTAGAGGTTTTGTCCTCCGTCCGTCTCTCTGGGGATCCGGGATCCCCTCACCTGCTGGTCTGTGTCCTGGGGGGCCTGGCCTCGCCCCGGCAGCAGGTGCTGTGGTGGCTGGACGACAGGCCGGTATCAGCGGGTTCTGGTTCTGAGGGGCCGCGGGCCGAGTCGGGCGGCGGCTACAGCGCCGTCTCGGTGTGGGAGGTGTCGGCTGCAGACTGGAGATCCACGTCCTCGTTCTGGTGCGGGACCGTCCAGGACGGGCGGAGACACCGGTGGAGACTCTGCTCCGATGATGAAAATCATCAAATCTGACTTTGTTCTGAGGAGACAGACGTCATGGAACCACCAACAGCTACTTTCACAGGAAAAACATGATGCTTGTTCTTGTTTTTGCTTGTTCTGCATTTAATTTTAACTTTTAGTATTTTATTTTGCTGAAGTTTTGTGACGTTTCCGGTTATTTTCACTATTTTTACATTTTCTTCTATTGAAATACGTTTTTTTTGTTTTTGTTTTTGTATTTGCCTCATTTTGTATGCACTTATTTATCTTTAGTTGTACTTGGATTTATCTTTAATCTATCTGTTTTTGGTTGTTATTTGTTTTGTTTTTTTGTTTTTTTCATTTTCGTTTTTTTTCATTTAGGAAAATTCATTTTCTTTTTTTCATTGTTTTCTGCTTATTATTATCTTTAGTTTTTATTTGTTTTTGTTTTTTGTCTTGTTTTTCTTTTTAGTTGTTGTTCTTTGTACTTGTTATATTATTTGTTTTATTCTGTTTAACTAACATTTTATATTGTACTGTAAAAGTTTTATAGAAATGTATATTTGTACTGTCGGACCCCAGGAAGAATAGTTGCTGCTGAGGCAGCAACTAATGGGGATCTGAAATAAATAAATAAATGATGCTGAGAGTTGAAGTTTCCTTAGAATAACATAATCCTTAAAAAGATGGTGAGGGGACAGGTGAGGCAAGGCAAGTTTATTTGTATAGCACAATTCAACACAAGGTAATTAAAAGTGCTTTACATCAACATTAAAAGCGGCAAGACACAATTAAACAGTAAATAACAAATAAAATGATAAGAAAAGAGGTAAAATAATAAAAAGCACAGGTTGTTAAAACATAAGGGCAGTAGAATACAGCAGATAAGTATTTAATTTAAGAGTACGCTTGAGTAAACAGTAATGTTTTTAGGCCTGATTTGAAGGAGCTGACAGTTGGAGCAGACCTCAGGTCTACAGGAAGTTTGTTCCACCGGTGAGGAGCAGAATAACTGAACGCTGCCTCACCTTGCTTGGTTCTGGTTCTGGAACCACAACAAACCAGATCCAGATGAACCTCAGGGGTCTGGGAGCTTCATAGGAACTAACAGATCAACCATGTATTTTGGTCCAAGACCATTCAGGTCTTTGTAGACCAGCAGTAAGATTTTAAACTCTATCCTTTGACTCACTGGAAGCCAGTGTAGTGATTTCATGACCGGTGTAATGTGGTCCAGTTTCCTGGTGTTTGTAAAGACTCTCTGGATCAGCTGCAGCTGCCTGATTGATTTCTTGTTAAGGCCTGTAAAGATGCCGTTGCAATAATCCAACCTACTGAAAATGAATGCATGAATAAGTTTTCCCATGTCTTGTTTAGACAGAATCCCCTTAATTCTAGCAACGTTTTTTCAGGTGGTAATAGGATGTGGGGGGTTTTTTTCTCATTTTTTTTCATTTTATTATTTATTTCATTCAAAAAACAAAACAATTCAATACAAATACAAATACAAATGTTCCTAACTTGTGAATGAAAAGGGAGCAGAAAGAAGAAGAATCTTATCTGATCTGCCCCTTTCACAAATAACATAAATTAAAAATAATAATAATAATAAAACAACAACTAAGTGAATAAAAAAAACTAAAATAAAATGAAATTAAAATAACATTAAAATAAAATTTTCCACCGCCTAGGGGTATGTCAATCAAACTCAACATTTTTCGTTATATTTCTTTAACATACAGGCTTTAATTGTTCTTTTGAATGTAATGTTTGATTTGGATTCTTTGTTTTCTTTATTCAGATTGTTCCATAAACTGATTCCTTTCACAGAAACACAACGTTCCATCAATTTAGTCCTGAATCTTGTTTTTTTTTTTTTAAATCTCTGTTCCTTTAAAGTCATACTTGCTTTTTCTTTTTTCAAATCTTTTCTGAATGTTGATTGGTAAAGTTTTTTTATGAGCTTTAAACATAATTTGCAGAATACTATAGTCTACTAGTTCATGAAATTTCAACAAATTTAACTGAAGGAATAATGGATTTGTTGGATCTCTATATCTCTATATATACACCTAGGGTTAGGTGAGAGCCAGGTATAATGATTAGAGTATTTTGTCCGAGGGGTTTTGGAGCTACACCAGCTGTTCTTCTGCATCTGTTTCCATCTGAAATATAAAACAGAAGCTTCAGCTTTGATGTTTTTACATCAGCACAGAAATCCGTGGTCAGTTGCCTCTGCGTCGTCACGGAAACACGTTCACCGACATCCTGGAGTCAACTTCAGCCTCTTTGTGCTTCTTAAAGAATCATGTTTTTTTCTTCACAACAGAACTAATCTGCAGCACATCAGAACCGTTGGTGCTCCGCTGGGACTTTAGGATCAGCTGTTGATCTTCAGAAACACCAAACTTTAGGTCCAACGGTTTTTGTGCAGCTGTTCAAATCCCAGCTTAGACTTAGTTCCCACCACCTGCTCCTGTTTCCTCTCGTTGCTTTTCTTCCTCCTAAAAACGTCTTCTCAGGGAAACCTGGTTCTGTGCCACAAACATAATCATTCTCAGCACTTGGCGCTCTCTAATTAGAAAATTAGGATCAGGAACACGTCATTCAGTCGTCTCCAGGGTCCACTGTTGTGAGAGAATTACAGGATTCTTCCAGGTCTATTATCAGGGTGTTTACGGGTTTGACCGAGGTAAATTTAAGACTTTTTAATACCATTTTCAAACTAAATTTAAGACCAAAAAGACAAGTCACTAAGAAATCCAGCGCTGAGGTCGAGGTTGCCAGATCTGACAGGTTCCAGCCCAAATGCGATGTAAAACCCGCCAAAATAATGAAAAACCGGCCGAATCATACTTTCTCTATGTTAAAACCGTAAATTATAAAATGTGTAACAAATTTCAAGCTTCACAACACCACTAAATAGCAAAAAAAAGTTCAGACTCCAAACAAAGACTATAATTAAATTGAGTAGATTAAAGCAAATAAAATATCAGTGAGTTTATTGTGTAAGTTTGATATTTAGTAAAAACCAGGAAATATTACTCTAGTAGCTATAACACTAGATCATCAGAGAAATTCTCCTCATGGTCCCAAGCACTCGAACAGAGTTGGGTAAATCGGCCTTTTCCTTTTATGCACCGCAAGCTTGGAATGAGCTACAACACAAACTCAACTTGAAATATTTACCCTCTCTTAACATGTTCAAACATATGTTAAAATAATTTTTCACAGAACAATGTCATTGTTTTTAATCAAGTGTCATTCTTTGTCATGAATTCTTTTTAGCTTTCTGATGTATGTTTTATGTTTGTTTGTTTCTTGTTTTGATATGTTTTTATTTTTTTTGTAAAGTTACTTGTCCTTGTATGTATTTTCTTTTATATGAAACTGAATTTATTTTTCTGCTGCCATCTTGACCAGGACTCCCTGGCAGAAGAGATTGTATCTCAATGGGACTTTCCTGGATAAATAAAGGATAAATAAATAAAAAGCAGCCAAAATTTTATCAACCCGCCCAGTCCTATATTTCTCAGTCCAATTGGGTGGAAACCTGCCCAACCTGGCAACACAGATTTAGAAACTGCAGGAGATTCTCCTCAAAACGATGAAATAAACTTTTTAATGATGACTGGATACATTCCCTCTAAAATGAAGACCCTTGGATTGGGATTTAAGACAAATTAAGACATTTAAAAGCCTTATTTTAGGAAAATGTTATTTAAGACTTTTTGGGGACCCGCCCTGATTATGGGATGGTATGGAGTCTAAACATACAAGTCAGAGCAGTGTGGAGTTAGAGCATCTAATGATACAATAATAATAGACTTGATATTGTTTTAATTTAAATAAAACTGCTTTTTATAAGTTTCCCGAGGTCTTAATGAAAGGTTCATGGCGTTCTTTGAGATACAGAATAAACACTCACCTGTAATCCACTCTTTAGTTCTCTGTTCATGGCTCCACCCTCTCCCTAATACTCATACATGTCCTTCAACCTGTAATTACTTTATGTGCCAAAATAAACCATCTAGACCACAGAAAAAGTGTTTTTCTTCTTTTTTTAATGGTTATCTTTAAACCGTAACATCAGCTCTTTAAACAGGTGCAGTGTTTATCATCCAGGTGAGACGAGCAGCTGTTACAGAGACGGCCGAGACTCAAACTCTGCTCCAGTTCAGCATCTTTAATCTCATATGACCAAAGGAAGTCAAACAATACATGCACTTTATATGTATGTCATCCATCAGCATTAGAAAAATGTACAAGTTTACTCGTCAAGCACAAAACGAACAGCATTTAGAGTTTAGCCCCGCCCACCTCAAAGACCCCACAACCCTGTCAGGCCCAGATTAATAGAAGCAAAATATTCATGTTTTTACACAAGAGTACAGATGCTCATCTAAGGTTTACATGCCTTCACCATGACAACGAGTTATCCAGTATGATGCATTTGGTAAGAACTTCACACACATGCACACACACACACACACACACGCACACGCACACGCATACGCACACACACACACACACACACACACACACACACACACACACACACACACACACACACACACCTGCGTTCAGGTGCTCAGGTTCACGCGACCGTGACACGTCAGTCCTGCAGGTCTGTGACATCATCAGGTGATTTAAAGAGGACCCAAACCTCAAAAACAGCTGACTGACGCCAGATGACCAATCAGAGTAGGGATTTCTTATTGTGGGAGGGGCTTGTTTGATTCTGGAGTCTATTATTTAATGCTGAATAAAACCAATGATCAGTTAACCCCCTGTGCTGTCTTCGGGTCAAGGAAGGAGGAAGGGAAGAAGAAAGGAAGGAAGGAAGGAAGGAAGGAAGGAAGGAAGGAAGGAAGGAAGGAAGGAAGGAAGGAAGGAAGGAAGGAAGGAAGGAAGGAAGGAAGGAAGGAAGGAAGGAAGGAAGGAAGGAAGGAAAGAAGGAAGGAAGGAAGGAAGGAAGGAAGGAAGGAAGGACGGACGGAAGGGAGGGAGGGAGGAAGGAAGGAAGGAAGGAAGGAAGGAAGGAAGGAAGGAAGGAAGGAAGGAAGGAAGGAAGGGAGAAAGGGAGAAAGGGAGAAAAGAAGGAAGGGAGAAAGGAAGGAAGGAAGGAAGGAAGGAAGGAAGGAAGGAAGGAAGGAAGGAAGGAAGGAAGGAAGGAAGGAAGGAAGGAAGGAAGGAAGGAAGGAAGGAAGGAAGGAAGGAAGGAAGGAAGGAAAGAAGGGAGGAAGGAAGGAAGGAAGGGAAAAAAGAAGGAAGGAAGGGAAAAAGAAGGAAGGAAGGAAGGAAGGGAGGAAGGAAGGAAGTGAGAAAAGAAGGAAGGAAGGAAAGGAGAAAACAAGGAAATAATGTTCGATGGGAGAAAAGAAGGAAGGAAGGAAGGAAGGAAGGAAGGAAGGAAGGAAGGAAGGAAGGAAGGAAGGAAGGAAGGAAGGAAGGAAGGAAGGAAGGAAGGAAGGAAGGAAGGAAGGAAGGAAGGAAGGAAGGAAGGAAGGAAGGAAGGAAGGAGGAAAGAAGGACTGGAGAATTAGGTCATTTTGACCCAAAGACAGTACAAGGGTTAAAGAGGAATAACTTTTAATTACAGCTCACTTTAGTTGCAAACAATTCTGAGCTGCATTTTCGAAATAAAGTCTCTAGACTTTATTTTTAAGTTTAAACCAGAGCCAGCTCTAAATTACGGAAGCGTAAAACTGCCACCATCAGCGAAGAAAATTAAAGCCGTATCACGTTATAATGTGAAATGTTAATGTTCTAACAATATATTTTTTACATTTTACAATATCGTATCAAGTTATTACAATATATATTTCATGTTTGAATAATATATCATTACGTTATTACAATATAATATTTATATTGTGAGAATGTGATCATAAATTGTACAAATGTTAAAAGTTTTTTGTTACGACTTGATAAACATGTATATTGTAATAACCTGATATATTGTTCAAACTTGAAAAATATATTGTTTATACAATACATTTTCACGTTATATCGTGATAATTACTTCATTTTGTCTTTTCTGAGGTGGTAGCTTGACACTTTGGGACTAAATATATTTGGGGTGTTGAAGATCCAGTTGTTCCTCTAACATGACGTGATAATTCTGGATCACGTTGACAAGGAATCATTAGTTTTATTTCTGGCTAATCATTTTGTCTCCTTTGAAATCCTGGGCTAGTTTTGGATCTCCTTGTCCTTCCCGAACCCCTGTTTCCTCATTTGGGCCCTCCATCTCGCCTCCTCCACACATGCCACACAACATGGATATTTGCCGTGTTCACCTCAGGTTTTGTGAGGTTTCTCAGACTTTTTTTCTTTTTTCTCTTGTTTTTTTTTTTGTAGTTTTTTGGTTTTCAAGCCTCGAGGTTTGAGTCCTCTTTAAAAGGACACATCTGTTTTTCTTCACAACCCAGGATTTTGTAAATTGACAGAAATTGAACAAAAGTGCCACCAGCTGGGAACCTTCAAAATAAACGTCCCTCCAAAGTAAAAGCCCTGCATTGAATTGGCTAATAAGTGAAATAATAAGCTTTTTTCTCATCAAAACGTGTCCAGGGAAGACGGAGAAGTGTTTCCAAGTGATATTCAACCAACATCCGTCTCGTCAGCAGTATCCGACCCTCATCCTCAGCTTGGTGGAGCTGGAGACGGGACTCCGGGTTGTCGTGACTCATCACATCATTTCTGCATCCTGCTAATCTCCTGCTCTACCACGTCCCAGCTGCCCTCTAATGGAGTCATTGCGTCTTATCCTGCTCCAAGGAGCCGTTACAGCTTTCAGAGCATGACTGTTGGGGCTTGAAAACATCCCCTGAACCATCGTGTGGATTCTTGAGTGTGTTCGACCTGAAATAAGTGAAGCTCAGGGTTTTCTGACTCAGATCAGTCACAGTCAGTCCGCCTTTATCCAGCCTCGCTGCACTGTGGGTGGGGCGGCGGCACATGTTGATCCACGGTTGTTACATCCCTGTGTGTGAGCCAATGATGTCCACACGTCCGTACATTGTCGCTTGACTTGGCACACTAGCCACTTGCCGAGCCCTGGTGCCGCCGTTTGGCAGTGGCATGGAGAACGGATCTCCAGACCGTCTTCGTAGTGCATCTGCCGTTCAAAGTGGCCGTAAACCCAAGGAAGAGAGGACTACCGCAGAAACGAGTACTCTGTTACCATGGTAACCTCCCCCGTCGTGAACATAACCTAGTTCCATCCCTCTTCATAAAGCTGAAACAGTCTTTTCAGGAACATTTTGCAGCGTTCATGTTGGGAAATTAAATCAAAGGATCCAAATACACATTGGTTTCGTATATATATGATGGTTGCGGTTACATAGATACACGATCTTATCTCTCCGTTCATCACAAAACTCATCTACGGAAGGGAGCGGCTGCCGCGAGACATTAAGCCTGGACTCTCAGCCTATACGGGAAGGGGGATTTACATTCATGGGAAGTCTCTAACGTCCGTCTGTCTGAGCCTTCGGCATCAAAGTTCGCCTGTTTTGGAAGCCCCTGTACAAAAAGAGGTAGAGCGTGTGGTCTCAGGTCGGATGACGGGGTCTGGATGTCAAAGAAGGGTTCAATTTACGGGGACTTGAACACCCAACGTGTCTGGTTGAGTTTAAGTTGAGTTGAAACCAAACTACGGTATGTACAGTGCAAAGAGGAGAGCATCATCACTGCTGAATAACTGTAAACAACAACGTTCACAAAGCTCACGATCACAAGTCATTAACTCACCTGGACGCTACAAACCGGAGCTAAACGACCTACGAAGGACGGAGGAATCGAGTCATCAGGAGTCGACGGCGAAGAGTAGAAAGGATTAAAAAAGACTGAGAGTTTTACAGCAACATTAAAGTCTATTTTCAAGCTAAAGAGGATGCAGAAGAAGAGGAAGCAGGAAAACCAGACGAGAACTTTAGTTTAGTCGGATACAATCAGCCAGCTCCACCCTGAACCAGCTCCACCCTGAACCAGTTTCACCCAGGAGTCTCTGTACATCTGAAATCAAACCTTAAAGGAAAAGTTCAGCATTTTGACCAAAATAAACTTCAGTCTCATGTTTGTGTGTTCAGTTTGGAGCCAAAACCAGTTAGTTAGCTTCCGAGGAATTCTCTTTTCTTGGTCTTTACTTAGCAAATGTGTTGGAATGTCATTGAATTGTTAGATTTATAACAATTCACATGTACCAAGGAAGGAAGGAATACTCCTTAATCCCACTAACATGCCCAGAACATGCCTTCCATTGAGGAAGCAGAGACTGGGGACTCGGGGATGTACTCGTCTATCACCCAGCCCGAGGTCACTGAGGTGGTTCGTAAGCTCCTCAGTGGCAGGGCACCGGGGATGGATGAAATCCACCCTGGGTACCTCAAGTCTCTGGATGTCGTAGGGCTGTCTTGGACAGTGCCGCTGGAGTGGCAAACCGGGGTGGTGGTTCCTCTTTTTAAAAAGGGGGACCGGAGAATGTGTTCCAACTATAGATGGCCAATAGGACCACATTGTCTGCAAATGTGATCATCCCCAAATGGCAGCCCCTTTTCGGCTAGAAAATCTGTTTTTGTAAGTTATGGACATAAATGGTGACAAATGGCGGCTGTCACAGGTAAATCCAACTTAGTACCGGCTCTGTGGACCAGAAAGGGCCTCTGTGGCAACAAACCCAGTACCCGATACACCCCACAACATACCTCAAAGTCCACAAAGCTCCTGTGAGCTGGTTTGGAAAACTCCCATGCTCCCTCCAGGATCCCAGTGAGAGTATAGATGTAGAGCAGTTTCCCATAACCTGCCCTCCTGAATCTCTCTTCTCCAGCCCCCCTGGTCTTCTGTTTCCCACCATGCTCGGGTTACTGTACCCCAGAAATGGGCAATGTAAAGCTGTAGGGCAGTTTTCAAAAAAAGGCACACCCAGAGAAGAGAGGGGCGGAGCAGAGTCAAGAGTCTCACTCCACCTCCTAAAACCAGCTGCACTGAGAAGAAGGTTGAGAAGGAAGCTGGATTACTAAGTTTTTGTAATATTTTGAACTATATTTCCTTACGAAGAGTAATATGTCTCATTTTAATTCAACAAAACTGTTGGACGGAGCCCTTCCTTGAATCGCTATGTTATCGTGGTGGAGGGGTTTGAATGATCCAAGGAGCTACAGCTACAGTTTAAATCCGGTGTCCTACCTTCCTGGTGGATGTGTTGGTACGAGGGGGCAGTGGAGAGTTCTGACAAACATGGTGACCGTTTGTGGTCATTCTGAGTTGGAGGAAGCAAAACCAGCAGCGCAAGCAGACCACTGAATGAAGGTGTATATATAAATGAGGAATTTATATATTTAATTTTACCAAAGAATGAAATTGATGAAGAATGTAATTTTTAATTCTTCAGGTTATCGGTCAATTTTCTTTCCGATTAAACGATTAATTTCACACTGCCCCCGTGACGTCCGGTAGCATTGCTCCATGTGGTCCATATCCATGAGCATCCAGCTGAAATCAGCTCAGGATACAGACGCAAGGCCCCGTCCGTCTCTGTGACACTGTCAAACGTCACTGTCAAACTGTCAAATGTTGACGGTCTCAAACGTTGACGTCTAAAACATTGATGGTGTCAAACGTTGACAGTCTCAAACGTCGACGGTGTCGAACGTCTACGGTGTCAAACGTCTACGGTGTCAAACATTGATGTCTCAAACGTTGATTGTTTCAAATGTTGACGTGTCAAACATTGACAGCCTCAAACACTGACAGCCTCAAACGTTGACTGTCTCAAATATTGACGGTCTCAAATATTGATGGTGTCAAAAGTTGACGTGTCAAGCGTCGATGGCCTCAAACGTTGATGGTTTCAAACGTTGACGTGTCAAAGATTGTCGGCCTCAAACCTTGTCGGCCTCAAACCTTGACGGTCTGATATGTTGACGGTCTCAAACGTTGAAGGTCTCAAACGTTGACCATAAAAGGACCTTTACAGCCTTTTTTTCAGACGTCACCACTGAACCGACACCTGCTACGAGGACCGCCAGAGCTACAGCAAGCGCCACCAGCCAAGTGGTGACCAACTAAGTGGTTGGTGCCATTCCACTGAGCGTGAAAGATTTTTTAGTTGTTAGACGCGGTTGTCCCCGTAAGGTCTCCCAAGTGTAATTAGTCCTAGGGAGGGACCTAGGCCCAAGTGGTGGTCCCAGGTCCTAGCCTGAAGCCAGGCCTGGAAGAGGGACTTATCCGGCCAGTCGCCGAGCCTCCACCAGGGACCACGTGCACAAGGTACCACATGAGTCGGTGCAATGTAGCGCAGGCAGCAGCCGAAGCCATCAGGCTTTTGGTCAGAACCCAGGCTTGAGAGTGAGGTCGGGAAATAGCACTTAGATGTAGTTGGGCCCAACTCAACACGTAACATGGCTCTAGAACCCACCTCCCCCTCTCAGGGAGACTAGTTCAGATGTGGTTAGAGCTTCCTGTTTCCACCTGACTCCACTTCTCCTCTTAACACACAAGAGCGAATGTTTCACCATCAGAAATGTGTAACTGAACAAGTGTACGGTGCCAAATGTAGAACTGTTCCTTCAAAGTAAACTACACACCAAGCTGAATGTTCTCAGAGGGTTGGGGTCCAGTTTCATGGTCAGATGGAAATCACTTCCAAATAAAGGGAAAAATCACTGGGCTTGAAGAGGAACGGCCGGCGAACACTTCAGGTTTAATAAATCCAGAGGCCTGCAGTCCAAGTTGATCCATTAGTTTGCATTATTGTCATTTCTGCTGGAGCAAAACACTCAGACAGCCTTTTACCACCCACATGCTGGGTACATGTGTTTACAGGACTTTCCTGGCTCTCTGAGTGCAGCTGAGTCACCGCTCATCCATCTAGGGGAGGATGTTACAGTATCTTGGCAGGTAACCCGTCGGGCCCATTTCCAGCTTTACTTCGGTTCTGGGAGTCCTGTAGAGCAGCTCTGCTTGATTGACAGCTCACAAAGTCTTAACTGGCCCTTTTCAGAGTCCCTAAGTTAAAGTGAGCAGCTATCTGAGCTACAGAACCCGGTGTAGTGATGAGATTGGTTCAGTCCATTTTCTTCTGTTTCTGGTGTAATTTGGTTCAAGGAAGTTGAACATGACGTCTGTTAGGAAGTGATGGAAGAATAGTGCGATTTTGAGAGTGTGGTGGGGGGTCATGGTAATACTGAAGCCAGCGGAGCGTCTCAGCTCTGTCAGGTGCTCACTGACAGTGGGAGGTCCCGCTGCTAGGCTCCGCCCCTGCCGTGAAGCCATTGCTGAGGCTGCCTGAAGGGGGCGTGGCTTCTACCCTGGAGGCGGAGCCTATGACGGAGCAGCTCTTCTGCGGCAGCCGGGGTTGGACCAGCATGGTCTGGGGGATGACTGACGCCTGTCGGAGCCCGTCGGCGCGCAGCGGCGGCCTGGTGGGGGCGGAGCCTGTGGGCGTGGCTTCGATTCGGGAGGGGGTGGGACTACATGGAGGGGAGGGGCTGAGGCCGCTCTGGTCCACGGGCTTGGACTCGACCTTCTGCGGCACCTGTTGGTCCGGCGACGGCGCATCCTTGTCTTCGGGGGCGGAGCCCGCAGACTCGGGGGGGCCGTCCTGGATGCTGCTCTGCCTGGACGTCCCGGAGCCGGGGATCTCACAGCTGTCGGTGCGACGCCGCGAGCCCTCGTGCATCCGACTGGTGGCCACAACGGCCTTCATGGCAGCCTGTGGACACACACACACACACACACACAAATCTTATATATTTAATCTTCTGGATCTTATGAAATACTAAACGGTAGAAGTTATGAGACGGTCCTTTTCATAATTTTTATGGACAGGATTTCTAGGCGCAGCCAGGGGCCAGAGGGGATCTGTTTTGGGAACCACGGGATTTCGTGCTTTTTGTGGATGACATTGTCCTGTTGGCTTCATCAGACCGGGACCTTCAGCATGTGCTGGGGCGGTTTGCGGCCGAGTGCGACGCGGCAGGGATGAGAATCAGCACCTCCAAGACCGAGGCCATGGTTCTCCACCGGGAAAGGGTGGCGTGCCTTCTCCGGGTGGGTGGAGAAGTCCTGCCTCAGGTGGAGGAGTTCAAGTATCTCGGGATCTTGTTCACGAGTGAGGGAACAATGGAGCGTGAGATTGACAGACGGATCGGTGCAGCGTCCGCAGTTATGCGGTCCATGTACCGGACCGTCGTGGTGAAGAAGGAGCTGAGTCGAAAGGCGAAGCTCTCGATTTACCGGTCAATCTACGCACCTACCCTCACCTATGGTCATGAACTCTGGGTAGTGACCGAAAGGAACAGGTCGCGGATACAAGCGGCCGAGATGAGTTTCCTCCGCAGGGTGGCTGGACGCTCCCTTAGAGATGAGTTTCCTCCAGGGTGGCTGGACGCTCCCTTAGAGATGAGTTTCCTCCGCAGGGTGGCTGGACGCTCCCTTAGAGATGAGTTTCCTCCGCAGGGTGGCTGGACGCTCCCTTAGAGATAGGGTGAGGAGTTCGGTCACCCGGGAGGAGCTCGGAGTCGAGCCGCTGCTCCTTCACATTGAGAGGAGTCAGCTGAGGTGGCTTGGGCATCTGTACCGGATCCTCCTGGACGCCTCCCTAGCGGGGTGTTCCAGGCATGTCCCACTGGGAGGAGACCCCGGGGAAGACCCAGGACACGCTGGAGAGACTATGTCTCTCGGCTGGCCTGGGAACGTCTCGGACTCCCCTGGAAGAGCTGGAGGAAGTGTCTGGGGTGAAGGAAGTCTGGGCATCTCTGCTGAGGCTGCTGCCCCCGCGACCCGGGAACGGATAAGCGGAGGACGATGGATGGATGGATAGAAGTTAGGTCTGGGGCACGAAATAACCTTCCTAGTCGAGAAATCTACACAAACAAATCTGGACTTTCTTCCCCCGCGTCCACCACCAGAACCAGACTGGACCTGTCCTGTCCACTGATACTCAGCAGTCCTGAGTCCCGGCTTCTGATGAGGAGCATCTCATGTAATAGTGGGAGACGTCTGGTAAACTGTGTCCAACTGTATCCAACTGTGTCCAGCTGTGTCCAGCTGTGTCCAACTGTGTCCAGCTGTGTCCAGCTGTGTCCATCTGTGTCCAGCTGCGTCCCACTGTGTCCAGCTTTGTCCAGCTGTGTCCAGTTGCATCCAACTTTGTCTAGCTGTATCCAGCTGCGTCCAACTGTGTCCAACTGTGTCCAACTGTATCGAGCTGTATCCAGCTGCGTCCAGCTGCTGGATTTCATTTCTATTTCATCACCGCCTCTCTCGCTCTGACTACGTCACCTTGGTCGTTGCTCTGCGAAGCACTGACCAACTGCATGTTAGAAACCATTGGATGGGGAGGCCCTGAGGACGTTGTCTAGATGAGGTCCTGATCTATCAGGCTACATCCTACCAGGAGACGTGGGGACGTGTCTCTGAGAGGGAGGGGGGTGGGGGTGTAATCGGGAGGTAAATTTAGTTTAAGGATGTTAAATGCCCCTCCACCCGGGAAACTGGGGCTCAAACCTTAAGTTTGCGGCGAGCGTTGAACTCCTGCAGCTTCCTCTGCGTGGTGTCCATGTGTGAAAAGCGCGCAGCTTTACCCAGAACCCACGGGTGCTGCAGAGCCTCCCGGACACTGAGGCGCTTGTGAGGGTCGAGGACGATCAGCTTACTGACCTGCAGGGAGACAGAACCAGATCAGACTGGTAGGATGGATGGATGGATGGATGGATGGATGGATGGATGGATGGATGGATGGATGGATGGATGGATGGATGGATGGATGGATGGATGGATGGATGGATGTACGGATGGATGGATGGATGGATGGATGGATGGATGGATGGATGGATGGATGGACAGATGATGGATGGATGGATGGATGGATGGATGGATGGATGGAAGATGGATGGAGGATGGATGGATGGATGTACGATGGATGGATGGATGGATGGATGGATGGATGGATGGATGGATACATGGATGTACGATGGATGGATGGATGGATGGATGGATGGATGTATGGATGGATGGATGGATGGATGGATGGATGGATGGATGGATGGATGGATGGATGAATGGATGGATGGACGGACTGATGAATGGATGATGGATGGATGGACTGATGAATGGATGGATGGATGGATGGATGGATGGATGGATGGATGGACAGATGATGGATGGATGGATGGATGGATGGATGGATGGATGGATGGAAGATGGATGGAGGATGGATGGATGGATGGATGTACGATGGATGGATGGATGGAAGATGGATGGAGGATGGATGGATGGATGGATGGAAGATGGATGGAGGATGTATGGATGGATGGATGGATAGATGGATGGATGGATGGATGGATGGATGGATGGATGGATAGATGGATGGATGGATACATGGATGTACGATGGATGGATGGATGGATGGATGGATGGATGGATGGATGGATGGATGGATGGATGGATGGATGGATGGATGGACGGACGGACGGACGGATGAATGGATGGACGGACGGATGGATACATGGATGTACGATGGATGGATATGGATGGATGGATGGATGGATACATGGATGTACGATGGATGGATGGATGGATGGATGGATGGATGTATGGATGGATGGATGGATGGATGGATGGATGGATGGATGGATGGATGGATGGATGGATGGATGGATGGATGAATGGATGGATGGACGGACTGATGAATGGATGATGGATGGATGTATGTATGTTTCTTCCGGCTCTCAATGAAGGCGGACACTTTTTTTGCTCCTCTCCCTTATCTATCTGCCCTGCTACTGCTTTTGTTTGTCTCATCTTCAGAGTCTCTTCTTTTCACTCCTCCGAAACTCTACAATCTTGGAATTGATTAACTGGTCTCTCAGCACAATTGACCAATTTTTTGCGACAAGGGGGGTACCAAGGGGGGTAAGGGAGCCTTCTTGCCCCGATGGGACATTTTTTGCTGGATACACAATGGATTCCTACAAATACTGGAAACCTTTGTGCTTGGCGATTCTGTCTGTCGAGGACGTTGAAGATGCCTTCATAATTGGATTTATGATAGCAGGATTTCTCTTGATTATCCTCTTGATAGGAGGAGGGGGATTCCTGGTCTACCGACAAACGCATAAGTCGTCGAGAGCTGTTCTGGCTCTTTGAGAGCTGCCGGACATGGCTGAAGGGTCAAGCAAGGCGATCAACGCTCAGACTTTAACGTTGGGGGAGCAAGGCCATAAGCTGGATGCGATTCTCGAACAGAATCGCAGGCTGGCGGCGGTCTTTGAGCTCATTGGCAAGATGGATAACACCTTGGAGAAGTTGAAAGCTCGGCTTGGCAGAATTTGATCACACATTCGTCTGATTGGAGTCGCTATTGATGAACCAGAGACTGAAGGCAGACGGAAAATTACTGAGGCTGCCTGTTTTTGCAATATAATTGTTGATTCTATAATCTGGCCTTGACAAGGTGGTTTTGGGACGATCGCTCTGGTCACAATCTTCCTGGTGGAATGTAAACAAGGTGACTCTGCCCCCACCACCCTCCCCTCTCCCATGAACACCTGCGGACCCTGTTTTCAGAACTGTACCGAGCCGCCTGATAACATCAAGGACATTGGCTGAGAGCAGCTCTGAGCGAAGTTCACGGACTCATCGCTACACATACACTTACTGATAACCACACCTCCCTCAACTCAACGCCTTCCTCGGCTCCCCCCTCTTATCAGCCCCCCCAACACAGTCAACAGGTTTGACAGCCGCGCCACTGGCCGCGGTGCTCACTTGGGGTACTGTGCCGGGATCCCCCCCGCCCCTAGAACTACCTCCCCCCACACACATGTGCCTTGTGATGTTAAATTTGTCATGTTGCTTTCTGTGCAGAGGTGTTTTTTTGGACTTTCACACTGTGAATTTATACACAGTATGTGTATCCCTCCTCCCTCCCCCATCCCCAATGTCATCCTTTCTCTGATCTGTTCTCACCAGTTGACTCATGTCTTATGTTATTTGTTTTGTCTGTGCTGGGACGCCAGACCGGCGACAATAAAGGCTATTCATTCATTCATTCATTCATTCATTCATTCATGCATGCATGCATGCATGCATGGATGGATGGATGGATGGATGGATGGATGGATGGATGGATGGATGGATGGATGGATGGATGGATGGATGGATGGATGGATGGATGGATGGATGGATGGATGGATGGATGGATGGATGGATGGATGGATGAACCTCCAATGAGTTTAAGTGTGAAGGAAGAACCCACCAGGTCCTTGGCGTTGAGGGAAACCTCGTCCCACCACGGAGACACAAACTCGTAGTCGCAGTTGAGGATGCGGCTGTACATGTACTGATCCCCTCTCGGGTCAAAGAAAGGTTCAAATCCACAGAGCCTGGAGGACAGGAAGTACATTCATCACAGTGAAGAGAACCACAACAAGGACCACATCCACAGTTACCCCTTTTCCACCAAACCGGTTCCAGAGCTGGTTCTGGTTCGCAACTCGTTCAACTTGGGAACCAGCTGAGAACCCGTTTGCTTTTCCACAGCTCAGGTGCTAAGGGAAGACACATTATTACGTCTCTGCAAATGTCAGTTACGTCGCTGCGTTTGCGTGAAAGTTGAAGCAACAACAATGTATCTGCTCTAATAGGACTTGGTCCACGTAGCTCCTCCGTGGACCAGGATTAATTCTTATTTGAAAATGTCTCCGTCTCCCAGTCTTGCTATTACCGTTGGTCTTAACAACTCCAGTTTGGTGGAAAAGCAGTAAGTGAGATGGCAACCCTGCCTTCACCGATCCACAGGAATCCAAACCAAGAGTAGGTACGTCGTTAAAAAGACGTTCCATCGTTTATCGAGTTTTCAAATGAATGTCAATTCCGAGTCTAATAAGAGCCCACAGGGGGGTTGTGGGTTCCTCCCCGTCACTTCCAGAGGAGAAGCTCCAGCTGGGGGTAACAAGTCTGCTGAGGGAGCCATTAACACCTGATTCATGTCTGAGGACAGAACGGCACCAATCACGGTGTCACCGCCGCTAACGGCTCTAATGAGACGGAAGATCGGAACACCGAGATGTGAAATCTGGCTGATGAGAATGACTCAGTCATGGATCTGAGTGTGTGTGTGTGTGTGTGTGTGTCTGTGTGTGTGTGTGTGTGTGTGTGTGTGTGTGTGTGTGTGTGTGTGTGTGTGTGTGTGTGTGTGTGTGTGTGTGTGTGTGTGTGTGTGTGTGTGTGTGTGTGTGTGTGTGTGTGTGTGTGTACTCACAGGATGTAGAGGATGACGCCCACGGACCACATGTCCACCTCGGGGCCGTAGGCGTTCCCCCGCAGGATCTCCGGAGCTGCAGGGAGACGAGGCGGTTAGCAGAGGCTGAGAAATCCCACAGAGCAGAGGCAGCATGAACGCATCACGGCTTCCCTCTGGATACCGGCACGAGTAAATACTACTGATGCTACTGCTACTAGACTGAATATCACTGATACTAGACCAAATACTACCTATACTACTGCTACTAGACTGAATACTACTGATACTAGACCAAATACCACTGATACTAGACTGAATACCACTGATACTAGACCAAATACCACTGATACTAGACAAAATACTACTGATACTAGACCAAATACTACTGATACTAGAGCAAATACTACTGATACTAGACCAAATACTACTGATACTAGAGCAAATACTACTGATACTAGACCAAATACTACTGATACTAGAGCAAATACTACTGATACTAGACCAAATACTACTGATACTAGAGCAAATACTACTGATACTAGAGCAAATACTACTGATACTAGAGCAAATACTACTGATACTAGAGCAAATACTACTGATACTAGAGCAAATACTACTGATACTAGAGCAAATACTACTGATACTAGAGCAAATACTACTGATACTAGAGCAAATACTACTGATACTAGACCAAATACTACTGATACTAGACCAACTACTACTGATACTAGAGCAAATACTACTGATACTAGAGCAAATACTACTGATACTAGAGCAAATACTACTGATACTAGAGCAAATACTACTGATACTAGAGCAAATACTACTGATACTAGACCAAATACTACTGATGCTAGACCAAATACTACTGATGGTAGACCAAATACTACTGATACTAGACCAAATACTGCTGCTACTAGACTGAATACCACTGATACTAGACCAAATACTACTGATGCTACTGATACTACTGATACTAGACCAAATACTACTGATACTAGATCAAATACTACTGATACTACTGATACTACTGCTACTAGACTGAATACCACTGATACTAGAGCAAATACTACTGATACTAGACCAAATACTACTTATACTAGACCAAATACTACTGATACTAGAGCAAATACTACTGATACTAGACCAAATACTACTGATACTAGACCAAATACCACTGATACTAGACCAAATACTACTGCTACTAGACCAAATACTACTGATACTAGAGCAAATACTACTGATACTAGACCAAATACTACTGATACTAGACCAAATACCACTGATACTAGACCAAATACTACTGATACTAGACTGAATACTACTGATACTAGACCAAATACTATTGCTACTAGACTGAATACCACTGATACTAGACCAAATACCACTGATACTAGACCAAATACTACTGATACTACACCAAATACTACTGCTACTACTGCTACTAGACTGAATACCACTGATACTAGACCAAATACTACTGATATTAGACCAAATACTACTGCTACTAGACTGAATACCACTGATACTAGACCAAATACTACTGATACTAGACCAAATACTATTGCTACTAGACTGAATACCACTGATACTAGACCAAATACTACTGATACTAGAGCAAATACTACTGATACTAGACCAAATACTACTGATACTAGAGCAAATACTACTGATACTAGAGCAAATACTACTGATACTAGACCAAATACTACTGATACTAGACCAAATACTACTGATACTAGACCAAATACCACTGATACTACTGAAACTACAGATACTAGAGCAAATACTACTGATACTAGACCAAATACCACTGATACTAGACAAAATACTACTTATACTACTGAAACTACAGATACTAGAGCAAATACTACTGATACTAGACTGAATACTACTGATACTAAATCAAGTATTATTATTACGTTTATTGAACAGGGACAAATGTATCAAACATTATTTCATAAAAAGTACAAAACAGATGTACATACAGGTTTCTAGCCAGGCTTACATGGTTTACAGCTTAAGAAAACTCAAATATCCTAACTAAAAAAATTAGAATATTCTGGGAATCTTAATCTTAAACTGTAAACCATAATCAGCAATATTAAAATAATAAAAGGCTTGCAGTATTTCAGTTGATTTGTAATGAATCCAGAATGTATGACATGTTTGTTTTTTTAATTGCATTACAGAAAATAAAGAACTTTATCACAATATTCTAACTTTCTGAGACAGTCCTGTAATATTAAAACAGGTTTATGGTCTGTTCATCGTAACCGTCCACATGTACTTCAGCTATGTGGTACTTTACTCACCGCAGTATCCTGGAGTACCGCAGACCGTCTTCATGGTCACCTGCTCGTCGATGATCTTGGAGAGACCGAAGTCGGCTGAGAGGGAGAGACGGGACAGAGATGCTTAGAACAAGTTCTGCAGTTTCTATTTCAAATGGAGTGGGGGGTTGTTGTTTCTGTCAGCCTGTTTCAATTTTAGTTTTAGTCTAGTCTTTGGGTCAAGCTATCATTTTAGTTTTTATTAGTTTTAGTCACGTTCATTCTCCTTTTAGTCGTGTCAAGTTTCAGTCGACTAAAAGTCTGAGCATTTTAGTCTTATTTTAGTCAGAATTGTCCATTTTAGTCTATTTTTAGTCAAAGATTGTATTTAGTCAAACCCATTTTACAATTCAAACATTATTATTATATTATTGTTACATTATAGACTCAAGAAGACATTCATTCCAGATGCAGAAGACTCAAATTTGAGTTTACAACATATTCCTCACCTATCTTCAGAGGAGCGTCCAGCGTGAGGTCGGCGTACAGCAGGTTCTCCGGCTTCAGGTCGCGGTGCACAACGCCGTTCTCGTGTAAATACTGAAACACAGAGACACACGGGGGCAGAGTGAGCGGGGAGCAGCGGGGTCGGTCCAGCCACCGAGACAGAACCAGACAGAACCAGACAGAACCGCAGGCAGTACTGGAGTTGAGGGGGGATGAGGGGGGATGGCATCCCCCCCGAAATAAAAACGTTCCAAATCATCCCCCTGTAAAACTGCCATCCCCCCTTTCCATCCCTTATGTCATTTCATCAATGAATGTGGTTTTACTGCTATTTCAACATTTAGAGTCATCACCAGAAAAATAACACCAGAAAAATAACTTATTTGACAATTTTCACCTGTTTCAAGTCAATTTTCACTTGAAATAAGTAGAAAAATCTGCCAGTGAGTCAATATTTATCTTCTCATTACAAGCAAAAAAATCTTGTTCCACATGCAGATTTTTCTACTTATTTCAAGTGAAAATCTACTTGAAACAGGTGAAAATTTGTGTTTTTTCCAGTGATGAGTCTTGTTTTTAAGTGTACTAAGATTTCTTTACTAAAATAAGACATTTTAACTAGAAATAAGACAAATATTCTTGTTAAGATTTTGAGTTTTTGTAGTGATCCATTTTACTTATCCTGTGAAGGACAGAGTCATATTGATAAGTTCAGAAAAGTGTTTTTTATTGTTATGTTTTGATGTATTTGATGTAAGCCCAGTGGATATTTAAAGCTTACAGAAGGCTGCATTTAACTGCTGCTATGTCATTCCTGCAGTATTTCTGCAGGTGTTTTGGTCACTGCTATTATTTGTAATATATTATATTATTTGTAATCAGCACAAATTATCTGTCCCCATATGATAAAATCCACCATCCCCCCTGATTTCTTTTTACAACTCGAGTACTGACCGCAGGTAAAGGCCTTGTGAGGTCTGGGTGTCCAGGCCGGCTTTTGGTGATGCCTGACCGTGGAGAATGATGGTCTTTGAGTTATTCAAGGCCTGGAAGATGGTAAAGCCACTTCTGACGAAACCAAAACACTGAGAAAGACGAAGATCTGGACAATGTGTCATTCTTCTGTTGGGATGGGCCTACTCTCAGGAAAGTTATTAAACTCCTCAGCCTCCAAACGTCTCGACCCGGCTTCAGGTTCTTCTACATTTGTCCCTTTTTTAATGGTTTATTAAAGAAGCTGCAGCTTCAACACCGAACCACAACACTGATCGATACTCTGATCAGCTGATGTTGCCGACTTCAAACTGCCCGTAAAATTATATAAATAACACGGAACGAGGGATGAAATGTGTTTCCGTGATTTGCAGAAGTATAAACCCGTCACATGTTGACATGCTGCTGCAGGAACACGGAGCGCTCAGGGAGCGCTGCACGCTTCCTGCTGCAGATTAACGTTACACTCTGGTACGACAACTACAACCGCACTAATCCTGACACACAATCACACACGCACACACACACACACACACACACACACACACACACACACACACACACACACACAATAATACATGAAAACACACATGCATGCACTAATACACACACTCACAAAGATGCACTAATAAACATACATGCACTAATACACACACACACACACATACACACTCACACACACACACACACAGATGCACTAATAAACATACATGCACTAATACACACACACACACGCATGGAAAGACGTATGTTTTTCTTCTAGTGAAATGTAGGTCAGCTGTGGTGTGTGTGTGTGTGTGTGTGTGTGTGTGTGTGTGTGTGTGTGTGTGTGTGTGTGTGTGTGTGTGTGTGTGTGTGTGTGTGTGTTAATCCTCTCTGGTTTTAATCTGTTCAGCAGCATGATAGAAGCAGCCGTTACATAAGAGACCTGCAGCAGCTGCATGTGGACGCCGCGTGTAACGACCCGGCGGCCGGGACTCGCCGGGACTCGCCGGGACTCGCCGGAGTCGCCGGTGGTCCAGAAAAGCCCGGTCCACGCTGCAGTCTGGCTCACTTAGGTAAATAAATCAGTTCCTTCACCGAAGACAGTCCAGTTGACTGGTCTGGTGGAGCCGGGACCAGAACCCCACTGAACCTCAAACCACAGACGGTACAAAACAACGGAGGTCACGTGACCCGTTGGGTTCTGAGGACTTTGTTCAGGAAGGTGCCGGAGACACGCCCACCCCCTGTCAATCAAAGTTAGCTCTGCTCTTTCGGATGAAACATCTGCAGATAAACCGACAAACATCTAAAACAACCGTTGGGTTTAGCCGACGCCGGCTGATACAGATGAAGAAGTGATAACAGTTCGCCATTGGCTGATCCGACTGTCAATCAATCGCATTAGAAATAAGTTTAATGCTTTATATTAACATCTCCTGGTGTCGTAAAGAAACATTCGCCCCTCAGAGTCGTCTTGGAGACCAAACGGTTGTTGAACCAGACTGTAAATGTGTTTATTTCTGCTCTAAAGTTGGACATTTTAACCTCGAGGTCAGTGACAGATTCACCTTTGGAGCCTCTAGTGGTCAGTTGAGGAACTGCAGCCGACCGTAGTTCCTGGTTGGCAGCCCGGCAACAACTAGACAGTGACTGAGCTTGTCATGTTCTGCCTATTTGGCCTGTTTTTAGATCAGGGGTCGGCAACCCAAAATGTTGAAAGAGCCATATTGGACCAAAAACACAATAAACAAATATGGCCTTGTATAAGCCTTTGAATGAAGGCAACACATGCTGCATATTTCTATATTCCTCGGTCCTCGGCTGCAAATGTAGCATGCTTATGTCTTTCCACGTGACTCTTTTTGTTATGCAAATCTATGGAAGGGGCCAGGCAGGAGAAAAATAAAATAATATTTTAGAGGAGGAAGATTTTTTTTTCATTATGCACTTCGAGAAAAAAGTCGAAATGTTGAGAAAAAAGTCGAAATGTCAAGATTAATGTTGAAGTACAATCTCGAGAAAAAAGTTGAAATGTTGAGAAAAAAGTCGAAATGTTGAGAAAAAAGTCGAAATGTCGAGATTAAAAGGGAAAGGAAAAGGGAAGAAAAAAAGAGAAAAAAGGAAAAAAAGAAGAAAAAAAACTAAGAAAAAAAGAGAAAAAAAAGGAAAAAAAAGGAAAAAAGAGGAAAAAAGAAGAAAAAAAGGAAAAAAAAAGAAAAAAAAAGGTCAAACATTTTTGAAAAAGCTCCAGGGAGCCACCAGGGCGGCGCTAAAGGAGCTGCGGGTTGCTGATCCCTGTTTTAGATGAACCAGGGGGGGTCTGGCACTGTCACCTCCTGTCGAGATGATAAAACCGATCGTTGTCATCAAGCTACAGAGCTAAGTAGTAACCAGCTGTTAGCATTGGCTGAAAGCAGGAAGTATTTTAACTTCACCACTGAAACAACAGTTCATCCCGCCGGAAACGTCTGCCGGCAGCTCTGCAGATATTTCAAAGCAAACTTTGATTGACATGTGGTGGGCGTGTTCCCGACGGCTTCCTGGCAACATGGCTGCGAATGTTACGAAGGAAGAGAGGCTTCACAACGGTAACCGGCGGCTGGATTCAGCCAGAAGCTCATCTCAGACGTCGTATTGGGTTTGAGAAGAAAAGTCCGGCCTGCAGAGACGCTGGAAAGGCACCGTGCCCAGATGGCAGCGGTAGGTGATAAACATGTCAGAAGAAATAAGAATTGTTGCCAGACACATGAGAGCATGTTTGTACTCATTCATCTCCTCAGAAGAGACAGACGGACGCAGCAGCGCCGCGGCGGCGGACCGGGAGCCGAGAGGAAAAGCAGCAGAGCTCTCGCTCGGTCGTAGATTATCGACGAAAAGAAAATCCTCCCAAATCAACTGATGGAGCCGCGTCATTATGGAGGATGATCTGTGGTTGCATAACGGAGACAGAAGGGGCTTCAGAGGAACCGAACCGCCCGCCATTTCAGCCTCCCTCGCCGAGACAAGGAGCCGATGGATCAATCATCATATTGATCTGCCATAACTGCCTGCCAGTTTTATTTCATTCAGTCTGAGGAACTTCAACTTAAATCACTAAGAAGAAAGCAGTGGGGGCGGCTCACGTTTTTACTGAGCCATCATAAGGCCGAAACAAGCCTTATGATGAGTACGGGCAGTACTAAGTACCCCACACTGCTCGCATGGGATTTTTGATTGATTAACCTTGATTAACTGGTCATTCTGGGGCATTCAAGTGTGTTTTAACACACTGACAAAAGGAAACGACATAAGCAATGGTCTAATGGCGCTTTTCCACTAGCACCTATTTGGCTCTACTCATCTCAACTCGGCCTGGTTTCTTTTCCACTACAATTCAGCACCTTGAGCAGAAGTAGGAGGTTGGAGCGAAGCTGCTGTGTCGTATTTGATTGTGTGTCCTAAACGAAGAAGACAACAACATTAAAGTAGAACCTGGAGGAGATGATAGATGTGCTGCTGGGTCTGTGGCTTTTGTTCGATATCAAGTTAAAAAATGAGAGTGAGAAAAGCTTCAAGCAGCGACGCTCTTTAATGTTTTTAGTTTGTCTCGGCGCTGCTGAAAAGTCAGCTGCAGCCGTGAGCAGCTATGAAGTGACAGAGCTCCTGGTAGATCTGGTCGTTCCTTATCGCCCGTCTAGATCCCTTTTTAATTCTCTCCTCAGCACCAGGTTTATGAACATCTGCACCTCAGAGTTGGATCACCAAACAGACTTTTGCTGGTCGAATACAATGAACAAGAAACTGCCGTCAGAGTCTCTTTCTCTGATTTCACATCCTGACTCAGACGTCTGACTCCAACCCCCGACCAATCGGTGGTCTGTAGTCAATACTTGAGTTGTAAAAATAAATCAGGGGGGATGGTGGATTTTATCATATGGGGACAGATAATTTGTGCTGATTATAAATAATATAATATATTACAAATAATAGCACTGACCAAAACACCTGCAGAAATACTGCAGGAATGACATAGCAGCAGTTAAATGCAGCCTTCTGTAAGCTTTAAATATCCACTGGGCTTTTTTATTTCTTTTTTTTTTTCGTTTATTTCGGCATGTTTATATAGACACATTTCATCTCCAGAACATTATACATTGCATACTCAACACATGACGAAAGGGTACGGGAGAAGCTGACGCTTATCAAAGTCCCGCCCCGTTCTATGTAAGATTCATGATCACATCAACAACAGAATTCAGTAAGATACATAGTTTACCACATAGCAATTTGTCTAATTTCATCCTTCACAGTCCAGATAGCATGTATGTTTGTACACGTGTCCAGTCCACTCAATATTTGGCTTACATCAAATACATCAAAACACAACAATAAAAAACAGTTTTCTGAACTTATCAATATGACTCTGTCCTTCACAGGATAAGTAAAATGGATCACTGCAAAAACTCAAAATCTTAACAAGAATATTTGTCTTATTTCTAGTTAAAATGTCTCATTTTAGTAAAAAAAATCTCATTACACTTAAAACAAGACTCCTCACTGGAAAAAAACAACAATTTTCACCTGTTTCAAGTAGATTTTCACTTGAAATAAGTAGAAAAATCTGCCAGTGGATAAGATTTTTTTGCTTGTAATAAGAAGATAAATCCCACTGGCAGATTTTACTTTATTTTATTTTATTTTACTACTTATTTCAAGTGAAAATTTACTTGAAAGAGGTGAAAATTGTCAAATAAGTTATTTTTCTGGTGTTATTTTTCCGGTGATGACTCTAAATGTTGAAATAGCAGTAAAACCACATTCTTTGATGAAATGACATAAGGGATGGAAAGGAGGGATGGCAGTTTTACAGGGGGGATGATTTGGACCGTTTTTATTTCAGGGGGGGATGCCGTCCCCCCTCAACTCCAGTACTGACTGTAGTGTGATGACGTCAGATACAGCCGACTCAGCCGTTTAGAACCTCGGCAGAATAGTTACAGAAAAGTATCTACTCGGCACGTTAGACCCCTAGTGGAAAAGAACCAAACCGAGGCGAGTCTAGCTGAGTAGGTTCTAGTGGAAAAGCGCCATAAGAGAAGCAATGTAGTAAAGGCGAGTTTCCACTAGTGGGAGTTCCAGGTAGAGTGTTCGGGGCCGTGCGCATGTGTTTCCATTACCAGGAACGGCCCTGTAACCTGGCCTTCGGGAACCTTTACGGGGCCAAAAAACGTCCCTGTAGGAGGAGAGGGGCATTTTTCCAGCTGGTGGGGGTCTCTGCTGGTTGTGTATTTTAAAAACTTGCATTTTGTGATTAGCACATTTGATGAAGCTCTAGACATGAAGAAAACGATGGACGGACCGATGAGTCGGTTCAGGTCTTGCTGTCATGTAACACCACTATAAAGGTCCGGCAGGCCGGTTCTGTTAGGCCCAGTCCCAATACTCCCACTACCCCTACTTTTCAGCACTACCCCTAAATTTTGCGCATTCCCGTGAGGGTAGTGGTGTCCCAATTCCTCTTTTCATCTAGGGGTAGTGGCTTAAACGAGGGCATAGTGTGTATGAATCTAGCCCTTCAGAGCGAGGGATTTCAGAAGCTCACTAGCTGACCGAGGGCTAGAGAAATTTCCCAGAATGCTTTACGTCATCATTTGCAGACTGAATCAAACAAAAAAACATGGCGGCCATTTCTTATTTTTTAGTGAATAAAATCATTATTTTGAGTTAGTTTCTGCATAAAAATGCGTTTTGATTACATTTCTAGCAAGAAATATATATTTTACTTTCATAATATTCACTCAGTGGATGTACATAATCACTCGCTTGCCCATTGTTGCGAAGTCTTTTTCAAACCTCGCCAGAATAAATGCTGATTTATGGTTCCGCGTTAAATCGATGCAGAGCCTACGGCGTAGGTTACACCGTAGGCTCTGCGTCGATTTAACACAGAACCATCAATCAGCTCCCGAGCCGGCAGGCCGTTCTCATCTCGAAAACATCGGAGCAA
>NC_084599.1:38826788-38864288 GCF_033807715.1 Cololabis saira
TTTTGGCGTCTAGCGTCGCCACTGTAACGCTTTTGACTGAGAAAAGTAATGCGCATTGTCGCAGGATGGAGACGCACATTTTCATGTATAACACACCTGGGTGCACGTTACGGTTCGGGCGAAGAAGCGGCTGAAGAAATGGCATAAATTTCGCCAAAATGACACGATTAATTCAAAATGGCCGACTTCCTGTTCAGTTTCGGCCATGGCGCCAAGAGACTTTTCTTTAAGTTGCGACATGATACAGGGGTGTACCGATTTTCGTGCATGTACGTCAAACCGTATTGTGGGGCTTGAGGCACAAAGTTTTCTAGGGGGCGCTGTTGAGTCATTTTGCCACGCCCATTAATGAAAACCATGAAATATCAAATTTTTCGCCAGGCCTGGCTTGCGTGCAAAATGTGGTGACTTTTGGGGCACGTTTAGGATGAAGGGAGAAAAAATATGTTTTTGTGTCCTGAAATGCCCTGAATTCCCAAAACACAGTCTGCACCTGCTGTTTGTTAACAAAAGTAGCTGTGATGTGTGGCTTGTTCACACGGGGCTGGGTTCCAGTGGGAAGCGACTTGGTGTGGGAGCTCGCGTAGGGGTGAAGGGGCCTTTTCCCGCCCTCACCAGCTAGGAAAGTTATAAAGACGGGACAGCCGAAAGTTAAAGTCAGAGTCAGCTGCGGGTCTAGTGCACGGACGCCCAGCGGGTTTATGGCTGCTCTGCCAGGACTGTCCGGCTCTACAATCCTTTGTGTGTCGAGGTAAGAGTTATCAAGGCCTAGCCCCTGTGTAATTGTTTGTTACTCTGCCATTTGCGGGGGATAACCTGACACAGTTATCCTAGCAAAGGGCAATTGTGTGTGAGTCTTTTTGTGTGCACTGCTTGCTAATAAATGTATTCATTATAGCAGAAGTGAGTGTGTGTGTGTGGTTCATTTTTGCGCAGCCGACCACTATAGAACCCTAAGTGAGATTTCTCCCAAAACAGGGGGCAAAAAGGCCCTCCTTTCGTCAGAAGAAAGAATAAAGAAAGAAAAAAAATTCCTACAGATACGATAGGGCCTTAGCACTGTAAGTGCTCGGGCCCTAATAAGAGCAACATGAACGTCAAACTTCAGCATCTACAATGTAATCATCCAACTTCCAAATCTAACTTTATAATAAATAAATAAATGTAAAAAAACTAGCACACCCTGTTTGCATAAGTTTGCAACCACGTTCAAACGTGGGCTCTAACCGTCCTCAGAGTTACGAGTCACATTTAAAGCCTGTAGGCGATGTAACACTGACGCAACTGAGGCTGGAATTCTGGCCTGTGGCAGACGGAGGCGAGAGAACAACGGTTTCCTAAGAAAATAAGCCCATCTCGGATGGGGGGGGCTGTGGAGCGTATCAGACCGACATCTTTCTGGACGTGGCTCGTCTCTATCAGGCTAGAAAAGAACCTCAAACCCACAAATGCAAATGAATCCGGAGCCAAATCTCCCAGAAATCCATCTGCTAATTTCAATACTTCAAGCTTTACTGCTTGTGGTCAGATGTTTGAGCTCCGGCTGAAATTACGTTATTAAAACCAATAAAAAGTCAAGAGACGCTGACCGGGAGAAATGTGAGTTCATTAAAAAATACTTGAGGGCAGTTCATCATGTCAGAGAGAAACAATAGACCATCTGACCATCCATCCATCCCTCCATGATCCATTCATCCATCCATCATCCATCCACACATCCATCCATCCATCCATCATCCATCCATACATCCATCCATCCATCCATACATCCATCCATCCATCATCCATCCATCATCCATCCATCCATCCATACATCCACACATCCATCCATCCATCCATCATCCATCCATCATCCATCCATACATCCATCCATCCATCATCCATCCATCCATCATCCATCCATCATCCATCCATCCATCCATCCATCATCCATCCATCCATCCATCCATCCATCCATCATCCATCCATCCATCCATCATCCATCCATCCATCCATCCACCCATCCATCCCTCATCCATCCACCCATCCATCCATCCATCATCCATCCATCCATCCATCCATCCATCCATCCATCCATCATCCATCCATCCATCCATCCACCCATCCATCCCTCATCCATCCACCCATCCATCATCCATCCATACATCCATCCATCCATCCATACATCCATCCATCCATCATCCATCCATCATCCATCCATCCATCCATACATCCACACATCCATCCATCCATCCATCATCCATCCATCATCCATCCATACATCCATCCATCCATCATCCATCCATCCATCATCCATCCATCATCCATCCATCCATCCATCCATCATCCATCCATCCATCCATCCATCCATCCATCCATCATCCATCCATCCATCCATCCATCATCCATCCATCCATCCATCCACCCATCCATCCCTCATCCATCCACCCATCCATCCATCCATCATCCATCCATCCATCCATCCATCCATCATCCATCCATCCATCCATCCACCCATCCATCCCTCATCCATCCACCCATCCATCATCCATCCATCCATCCATCCATCCATCCCTCCCTCCATCCATCCATCCATCCATCCATCCATCCATCCATTCCTCCATCCCTCATCCATCCACCCATCCATCCCTCATCCATCCATCCATCCATCCATCCATCCATCTTCCATCCCTCCATCCATCCATCCATCCATCCATCTCTCCATCCCTCATCCATCCATCCATCCATCCATCCATCTTCCATCCCTCCATCCATCCATCCATCCATCCATCCATCCATCCATCCATCCATCCCTCCATCCATCCATCCATCCATCCATCCCTCATCCATCCATCCATCCATCCATCCTCCATCCATCCATCCATCTATTCATGCATCCATCCATCCATCCATCCATCCATCCATCCATCTTCCATCCATCCATCCTCCATCCATCCATCCATCCATCCATCCACCCATCCATCCATCCATCCATCCATCCACACATCCATCCATCCACCCATCATCCATCCATCCATCCATCCATCCATCCATCCATCATCAATCCATCCACACATCCATTCATTCATCCATCCATCATCCATTCATCTATCCATCCATCCATCCATCCATCCATCCATCCATCCATCCATCCATCCATCCATCCATCCGTCCACCCATCAGCTTAATGCTGGAGATCATAGTGAGATGCAGGAAAGATGGATTAGCGTAACCAGGACAACCAGGACAAAACTACAAAGCAGCAAAACAGTTCACATCTTCATGATTTAATTTCATTTTCAATTTCAATTCCAAAGGTTTTATTTCGAACACGATATTGGTGTAAAGTAACAGACATGCTTGAACAATGACTGTAAGAGACACTTTTTACAACAGCAGTCTTGACATGTAGGAGATCTGATCAACTGTTCACACTACACTAATCTAACATGCAGTTAATCTGCTGTTCTCGGTCGACTCGGTCGCTCGTTTTTCACACCAACCTGCTCCACCTGTGAGTCACTAACGTGATCTATAGGAGAAAGGAAGCAGCTGTTACTGCGGCAACCAGAAATAACTTCAAACACTTCACAGCTCTGCTGCAACCACAAAGCAACACCTTAGCAACCACCCACAGCCGCCTCGGCGACGCCGCGCCGACATGACCATATGCGGATTCCTTTTTCTAAAACAAACATCATAAGCTTTTTAAACGGTGAAGCTTAAAACCTCCACAGTTTCACACGTGACAAAACTAAAGTACCGATCCAGTAGGAGTGGAGATCAAACATCTCAGGTGGTTTGCAGTGTAGCTGAAGGTTAATTTCATCTGACAAACAACAGAAGAAATAAAACGTATACGTGTTCAACGCCAAACGTAGAAGAGCTGGACCAGAACAGTTATAAAATCATCTTGCATGAAAAAGCATGGATCGTCTGTTGTTGAGACCCTTCAAGGCCTTTGGTTGCATTGGTGGCCTTTGCTCGTTTAAACCAATCAGGTGACTCTATCAGTTCCAATGATCGCAAGTGTCTGATAGCTGCAGGAGACTGTCCTCTACATGTGATAATCAATACCCAAATAACAGTATTGATTGTGTCCTCCCGTGAAATTAAATTTTTCGGCAGAAGGGAAGAATCAACCCAACGTTGTTATACTCACGATGTTTGGATGGGAGAGACGCAGCAGGACACCGATTTCAGTGCGGACGATTTTCTTGTCGATCTGCAACAGAAGGAGCAGGATGAGCGTGTTGAAGTGTACGAATGGAGAATAGATCAGATATGTGACCCTGACGACCCTGACAACCCTGAAAACCCCGTTCATGACTCCAGCAGATCCCTGGATGTCCCTTCAAAAGGTCAAGGCCCTGTCCCAATACTCCCCCTACTCCTACTTTTCAGGCCTACCCCTAAATTTTGCGCGTTCCCGTAAGGGGTAGTGGTGTCTCAATTCCTCTTTTCACCTAGGGGTAGTCGAGAAAACGAGGGTAGTGGCTATGAATCTGTCCCTACGGATCGAGGGTTTTCGGATGCTCACTAGCTGAACTAGGGCCAGAAAAATTTCCGACGAAATGCTTTTCGTTGTCATTTGTGGACTGAATAAAAAAAAAAAAAACATGGCGGACATTTCTTATTTTTTAGTGAATAAAATCTGCGTAAAAATGGGTTTTGATTACATTTCTTGCGAGAAATATATATATATTATTTTACTTATATATATATGTATACCGTATATATATATTTTACTTTCATAATATTCACTCAGTGAATGTACATAATACTCGTTTGCCCGTTGTTGCGACGTCTTTTTCAAACCCCCCAGAATAAAGGCTGATTTATGGGTCCGCGTTACACCAATGCAGAGCCTACGGCGTAGGTTACGCGGCAACGCGCGCCTCTACGCTGTACCCTACGCCGTAGGCTCTGCGTTGATTTAACGTGGAACCATAAATCAGATCCCAAGCCGGCAGCCGGCTGTACTCATCTCGAAATTTTCGGAGCAAATTTCTTAACAGGCGTAGCTACAACTGTTAGATTTCATCTATTAACCCAACATTTATTTTCCTAAATTATTTATTTCAGCCAGCGGTAATTCTCCACAGAGCTGCAGGTTTCTCCCTCTTAACGGTTACTTTTACGCCTGAAAAAATATTAAAACTTAATAAAGTGGCATATTAACAGCGCTACAGCTGAAATTAAAACAGCTTTTAGCTCTCGGCTTCCTGATATGGTGTGACATAATTATGTGCAAACGTAACTACGCATATTGGCAGATCAGTGCTTGTAGGTGTTACTGAGGGTCCAGCCGGGTATCTGGCCAAGAAAATGGACCTTGAAGCAGCTCTGCTCCTTTGAACGACCCCTCTCAACCCCAACCCCCCCTCACAGTTTTGGGGACAGATAATCGCAGTAGCCTAGTACTGATTTAGTTTCAGAGACCTGGAATGGTTGCTGTTTGTGTCTCTGCCTGTTCCCGTTTGTTGTCTCTCTTGCAGATTCCAAAGGCTTGTGTTCCCGTTGTATTTTCATGAGTTTCTCTCATTTCAGACTTGCAGCGGATGCCACCTTCCCCCCACCCCCCCACCCTACACCCCGATACCCCTCATATATATGTTTAAAAAAGAAGCTTCATACAATGAAGAGAAAACCAGCTTATAGGCTTCTGACCTGTTATTGCTGGTACCTTTGAGTATTAATTAATAAAACCAAAGAACCATGATAACTCTCTCAAAACTCAACTAATCAAGTCACTGACCGTCTTCTTGAGGACTTTGACGGCGTAGGGTTTCTGGGTCTGTTTCTCCTCGCAGCGGTAAACCACAGATGTTGCTCCTCTGAAAATACACAACAACAAAAAATCCCGTCAATTTGGACAATTCCAGGACGACCGGGTCACGTGTGTCAGGAATGTATGGAGAAAAAACCCGATCAGCACCGTTACCTTTTACATATGTTGTGGATAAACCCTATTAACACCTTTGTAATATGTTTTTCCCACAAGGTGAACATCCAGACTGAAACTGAGTGCATCTTACCAAGAATACGACCTAAGAGATGAACCAGATCTCAGTAGATTTAATTATCAGTTGCATGCAAGTGGGTCAGAACATCCATCAGGACCCAGAAATGACACAGAACAAAGGGATGCTTAATGATTTAAAGCATAAATGATGATTCATCCGTATGATTCTGAAAAACAGATCATTGTAACGTCAGAGCTGATGTTTTAGGGACAAAGTATCAGTCTGCACACTCTGCAATCAGGCCAAGGCCAAGTTTTCAATCACGCCATAAGATAAAAGTTTTTTTCATTTCTATGTGGACTAATAGTCTGTTGGGACCTGAGGTGTGAGGTGTAAACCAAACCTGTACTAAGAGACCAATGGGCCGGTTGTGGGTTGGTTTGGATGGTTCTGGGTTGTCTGGGGGGTTCTGGGTTCTTTTGTCTTTTGGACCAGTTTTGGGTTGATCTGAAGGGTTATGGTGTGTTTTTGACCAGTTCTGGGTTGTTCTGGACTGATTTTGGGTTGATTTGGATGGTTTTGGGTTGGTCTGGATGGTTTTGGATTGGTTTGGAGGGTTTTGGGTTGGGCTGGACAGTTTCAGGTTGGTTTAGACAGTTCTGTGTTGTTCTGGACCGATTTTGGGATGGTCTGGATTGGTTTGGATGGTTTTAGATTGGTTTGGATGGTTTTGGGTTGGTCTGGACCGATTTTGGGTTGATTTGGACCGGTTTTGGGTTGAATTGGACCGGTTTTGGGTTGGTCTGGACACTTTTGGGATGATTCAGGGATGTTTTGGATCGGTTTTGGATTGGTCTGGATGGTTTTTGGTTGATTTGGACAGTCCTAGGTTGGTCTGGATGGTTTTGGATTGGTTTGGATGGTTTTGGGTTGGTCTGGACCGATTTTGGGTCGGTCTGGATGATTCAGGGATGTTTTGGATCGGTTTTGGGTTGGTCTGGATGGTTTTGGATTGGTCTGGATGGTTTTGGATTGGTCTGGATGGTTTTGGGTTGGTCTGGATGGTTTTGCGTTGATTTGGACTGGTTTTGAGTTGGTCTGGATGGTTTTGGGTTGGTCTGGATGGTTTTGGATTGGTCTTGATGGTTTTGAGTTGGTCTGGATGGTTTTGGGTTGGTCTGGATGGTTTTGGGATTGGTCTGGATGGTTTTGGGATTGGTCTGGATGGTTTCCGATTGGTCTGGATGGTTTTGGGTTGGTCTGGATGGTTTTGGGATTGGTCTGGATGGTTTTGGGATTGGTCTGGATGGTTTCCGATTGGTCTTGATTTGAACAGTCCTAGGTTGGTCTGGATGGTTTTGAGTTGGTCTTGATGGTTTTGAGTTGGTCTGGATGGTTTTGGGTTGGTCTGGATGGTTTTGGGATTGGTCTGGATGGTTTTGGGATTGGTCTGGATGGTTTCCGATTGGTCTGGATGGTTTTGGGTTGGTCTGGATGGTTTTGGGATTGGTCTGGATGGTTTCCGATTGGTCTGGATGGTTTTGGGTTGGTCTGGATGGTTTTGGGATTGGTCTGGATGGTTTCCGATTGGTTTGGATGGTTTTGGGTTGGTCTGGACCGATTTTGGGTCGGTCTGGATGACTCAGGGATGTTTTGGATCGGTTTTGGATTGGTCTGGATGGGTTTGGTTTGATTTGGACAGTCCTAGGTTGGTCTGGATGGTTTTGGATTGGTTTGGATGGTTTTGGGTTGGTCTGGACCGATTTTGGGTCGGTCTGGATGATTCAGGGATGTTTTGGATCGGTTTTGGATTGGTCTGGATGGTTTTTGGTTGATTTGGACAGTCCTAGGTTGGTCTGGATGGTTTTGGATTGGTTTGGATGGTTTTGGGTTGGTCTGGACCGATTTTGGGTCGGTCTGGATGATTCAGGGATGTTTTGGATCGGTTTTGGGTTGGTCTGGATGGTTTTGGATTGGTCTGGATGGTTTTGGATTGGTCTGGATGGTTTTGGGTTGGTCTGGATGGTTTTGCGTTGATTTGGACTGGTTTTGAGTTGGTCTGGATGGTTTTGGGTTGGTCTGGATGGTTTTGGATTGGTCTGAACAGTCCTACGTTTGTCTGTACTGGTTTTCATTTGGTCCAGACATTTCTGGGTTGGTCTTTACTGGAGTTGGGTTGGTCTGGAAAGTTCTGGGTCTAGGGTTGGGTAGCCCCACTTGGTTATCAATTGTGCGGTTGCCTAGGCAACCAGCCTTGCTCAACCACGCCAGTCACAGGTGCCCTGGTGACTGTGGGTTCCAGTAGAGCTCCGTTAGTCCTGGTTTCAGCTCCTGCAGGACTAGTTCGGACCAGTTCGGCCAGATTTGATCAGAATACTGCAAGATAACATTTATTACCATGATAACTTAACAGGAGCTGAGACAACCAAGTTAAAATAGCTAACGTGTCAGGTGGATGTGTTCCTGCCGGGTTCCAGACCTGATGGCCCTGCACATTTGAATAATGGCTGGATTTTCCATTTTTGGTTCGGAGTTCGGGCAGAGTCAGTTATACAGCTCTCGCGTGTTCACATCGTGATATTATGGACAGTCGATGTCTTTATTTACAAAGACGGGGGAAATCATAAATCCCCAGAATGCATCAGATTTGAGCTGGAGGAGCTGATTCAGCCTGAATCCAGGTCAGATTTCAGTTTGCGTGGAGAGTGGAGTCTCTGAGGTGTTTATGTGTGTCAGAGTTTTAGTAGGAGGGGGAGTCTGGGACAGATGGAGGAAACAGATCCATCTGAGCAGCCAAGACACACACAGTCCTGGCTGGTCGCTATGGCAACAGGACACCTGGTAACAGAGCTGGTGGCTCACATGCTAGAAGTCACCGTTGACATCAGTTTACCGTTTCATGTTTGCCCTAACACAAACAAACAACCTACAGTGTGTATTCACACACACACACACACACACACACACACACACACACACACACACACACACACACACACACACACACACACACACAAACACACACACACACACACACACACACTGCCGTCCAGAGCAGGACCTGAACAGAAACCTCCAGCTTTGAGGGACTAAACTAAAATCACTGCCGTTTTTCTTTCCTCAGAGACTTTTATCAGTTCCATTAATTATTTGATAAAAATAAATCCAATAAAGTCTTGTGAGCAGTACTAAGTACCTCCATGACTCAAGGCCTCACAGACTACGTTTACATGCAGTCAAAATTCGGGTTATTGCTAATATTCCGGTTACTGAAACATTCGGAATATTCCGTTCACATGCGTGAGTAAACAGGATTATCCCTGTATACATGGTGATTAATCATTCGGGATATCCCGATCAAACCAACGACGCGCGGAGAACGTTATGATGCAATTAGCGTCATTTTCCGCTTCTTCTTCCTGTATCCAAATTCAAAACAAAAGCTGCTTCGCGCAACTTTTCGCTCACCTTCTTGTAAATCTTCTATCCCGGTACTTTCTACCGTCTACAAATGCAGAAATGTTCATATCCTTCATTACATTTATGAAGTGATTAGTCTCCTCCTGGTCTTGGTTTCTCCGTGTTTATAAGAACTTCCTGGACTCAAAAGACCAGGATTCCTTGTGAACAGAGCATGTGCAGAAAACAAATTCCTGTTCCGTTTGATCGGGATATTCCGTTTGGCGTTTACATGACCCAATATTCAGGTTTTAAAAGGAGTAACCCAGGGCTCATATTCAGGTTTTTAAAAACACGAATATGAGCAAATTCGGGTTATTCAAAGGGGTTATTGGTGTTTACATGGCCGTGCAAATTCAGGTTATTGCCAATATTCAGGTTTTAAAAGGGTTATTGATGCATGGAAACGCAATGACAGATCCTCCTCCAGTAGTTCCTGTCTTCCTCGTCAGAGTCTCCTGGTTCGTTCTTCTTCCCAACGTTTTCTTCAGGTCATGGAGGTTTCTGGACCTCAGTCCTGCTTCCAGGTTCTTGTTTCCTACTGAAACTCCGTCCTGATGTCGCTGTCGTAAACTTCCGACAGTCAGAACACGTTAACCTCACCGAGCACGTTAAATGTCAACGTTCAGCATTTTCTCTGATTACTGCACGGCCCGCCGAGGGGTAAATTCACTCCTGCAAAGACTGACAACTGTCCTGGACGCTTTCTTCCGGTGAATATCCAGTAGAACGTCTTCAAGGACCAACGAAGCCCAGCAGCCGTGACCTGGAGGACCAGGAGTTTCCAGTGAACTCTGGACCGGTCAAGTCCAGTTGGTTTGGAAATGGTTTTACAGACACTTTCCAAATGGAAATGCAGCAACCATTTCTCCTGTAGGTCCATTGCTGATGTCTTTCCCTCTTGGCGTTGTGTTAACACTGAACTGAATGGTCCAAACAGGAAACTGCTGAAACCTTAATCCTCAGGAATCAGAGAGGGGGTACTTAGTGTTGCCCACACCCTTTTTCTTTTTTTTTGTTTCACTTTTTGTCAAATAAATAATGGAACAGTTAAAAAAAACCTATAGGTTGTTCTTCGTCTGTTTATATTAGACATGTGAAGGATTCTTATTTTACTCTGTTATTCGGTTAAATCCCTCATCCTTCCATCTTTTTACTGATTATAGATTTTGACTTTTACCAACAACCCGACCAGATCAGGAACATCGTGTTTGATCTTCGTTTCATCTCTGTCCAAGTATCTCCCATCCCTCCCTCCATCCATCCCTCCATCCCCCTTCTCCCATCCCTCTATCCCTCCATCCATCCTCCATCCATCCATCCATCCCTCCATCCATCCTCCATCCATCCATCCATCCCTCCATCCATCCTCCATCCATCCATCCATCCCTCCATCCATCCTCCATCCATCCATCCATCCCTCCATCCATCCCTCCATCCATCCCTCCATCTCCCATCCATCCATCTCTCCATCTCCCATCCTTACATCCATCCCTCCATCCCTCCATCTCCCATCCCTTCATCCCTCCATCCATCCATCCCTCCATCCCTCCATCTCCCATCCCTCCATCTCCCATCCCTTCATCCCTCCATCCCTCCATCTCCCATCCCTCCATCTCCCATCCCTCATCTCCCATCCCTCCATCCATCCCTCCATCCCTCCATCTCCCATCCCTCCATCTCCCATCCCTCCATCTCCCATCCATCCATCCATCCATCCATCCCTCCATCCATCCATCCATCCATCCATCTCCCATCCCTCCATCTCCCATCCCTCCATCCATCTCTATATTTCTAAACCTTCCTCCCTCAGGACCCTCCAGACCCGGTTCTGGTCTCACTGGTACCACCTTCAGTGGTCCTGGTACCGCCGGTGTTCGGACGGACCGTTCTCCCGGGCAGCTCCGCCCTCTGAACCCCTCCACCAGAACCAGAACTCCAAACCTCTGAACCCCTCTACCAGAACCAGAACTCCAAACCTCTGAACCCCTCCACCAGAACCAGAACTCCAAACCTCTGAACCCCTCCACCAGAACCAGAACTCCAAACCTCTGAACCCCTCCACCAGAACCAGAACTCCAAACCTCGGACACTTTTACCCAAACAAAGCGGTGCCGACCTGCCCAGCTCTGCGCTCAGGGAGTAGAAGTCCTCCACCGTCCCGTCCCGCCGCGACCCGTCCACCCAGAACTCCGCCGGCTCCGACCCGGGCCGGGACGTCGGCATGGTGTCAGCAGGACCGAGCTCCCACCAGGACCGGGTTCAGACCGGGTCGGAACCAGCAGCAGCGCTGTAATCCAGATCAGATCTCAGATTTAAATCCAGCTCGATGGAACCCGGATTAGAGGTGATTCATGATGCTGATGGGCTTTAATCCAGACCCGGGGGGAGGAGGACCCGGACCCGCCTGCTCCCTCACACTCCCCACCAGCACCAGGACCAGGTTCTGGTACTGATCAACCCCAGCCCTTCACACCGGACCGACACCGGGATCAGGACGCGGCAGGTCCAGATGTGGCGCAGCTTCCATCAGGCCCTCCGAACCTCCTCCCGGATCCTGGTCCGGTTATTTCCGTGTTGTGACTGGAGGGATGGAGGGATGGGAGATGGAGGGATGGAGGATGGAGGTCCCTGGTCCTCCGGAGAGCGCAGCCTCCCTGGGGGGGGGGTCGGCACCGGCTCCGGTCTGGGCCGGGATGCGGGGCGGATGATGCGGGATGCGGGTTGGTTCCGTGCGGGGTGTCGGGGTGTCGGTGCCGGAGAGTCCGGTTCCCAGGCAGGGCTCCAGATGTCCGTGTCTCTGCCTGACAGGGATGCTGAGGGATGCTGCTGTAATCTCAGGCCCCGCCCCCTCGACCCCCGCCGGCCAATCACAGCAGCGCATTGGAGCTGGTCCGCGCTCCCGTTGGAGCGCGCTCCCGCCCGTCAGCGCTGCTGACAGAAATAATAATAACCCCATAAATGTACATTATTACGACGGAGTATTAGGGCCAAACTAAGACAAAAAAAAATGGAAATTACGAAAATGAAGTCGTAGAATTACCAGAACAAAGTCATAATGTTGTGAGAATAAAGTCGTAATATTACGAGAATAAAGTCGTAATATATAATATAATATAATATAATATAATATAATATAATATAATATAATATAATATAATATAATGTAATGTAATGTAATATAATATAATATAATATAATATAATATAATATAATATAATATAATATAATATAATATAATATAATATAATATAATATTATATTGTATTATATTATATTATATTATATTATAGGCCTATTATATTATATATAAATATAACTTCACAAGATGCTCAATATTCCTCATTTTAACACAGGGAGAAGATGCTCTTCCTGTTAGAGTTCTCATAAATTACCACTTTATTCTCGTAATATTACGACTTTATTCTCATAAATTATCACTTTATTCTCATAAATTACCACTTTATTCTCGTAATATTACCACTTTATTCTCATAAATTACCACTTTATTCTCATAAATTACCACTTTATTCTTGTAATGTTACGAGTTTATTCTCAAAATATTACGACTTTATTCTCAAAATATTACGACTTTATTCTCGCAACATTATGACTTTATTCTTGTAATTTTACGACTTTATTCTCATATTATTATGACTTTATTTTCGTAATTTCATTTTATTTTTTTGTCTTAGTTTGGCCCTAATACTCCGTCGTACATTATAGCCCGACATGTGGAGGTTTTTAAATGTGCGGGAATCGAACCCAGCAACTGTTCTGTGTAAAAAAAAAAAAAAAAGGAATAAAACAAAGTTCATTTAAGTCTCACAGATACAGACAGAATAACATATCATGTTTTTCACCAAATCATTATTTATTTATTAAACAAAAAGAAAAAAGAGAATGACGCCAAAACATTCAAATCATGTGGGATCAGGTCCATAGATTTGAGAGGACAGGTCGATTATTATCAGTCATTGATCAGCTGATCATCATCACCTATAACACCAGATGGTGTATAGGCAGTTCTCGAGTTGTAAAAAAAAATCAGGGGGGATGGTGGATTTTATCATATGGTGAAGTGAGAAAAAATAAGTTTTGTGTCCTGAAGATGCCCTAGATTCTCAAAACACGGCCTTAGTTTTTAGTTAGCCGCGCACCTGCTGTTTATCATAGCAAATGCCTGTTTTTCTGTGAGGAAGGGCCTGGTTCGCACGGGATTTTGGGTCCCGTGGGAGCCGAAACTTGTTTTGAGAGCTTGCGGACGGGGGGGGCGAATAGGCCTTTCCCCCCCCTCCGCAAGGTGCTGAGGGAAAGGTATAAAAGACAGGGAAACCGGAAGTATAGTCAGAGTCGGCCGTGGGTACTGGCAAAACGCCCGGCGTTGGGTTTTTCCTTGGCTTATTCTTAACCGGACTGCCTTGGCTCTCCAGTTCCGTGTCGAGGTAAGAAGGCCTGTTTAACCCTTTCACCTGTGTGTGATGATTGCAACTGTGTTGATTGCCACTGTTTTGCGGGGGATAGCTTGTAGCGTAATCCTAGCAAACGAGTGATATTGTGTGTACTGCCGAGTTGTGGGAGGGGTAATTCGACACTTACTCTGACAAACGGGTAGTTTTGTGGATGTCTTCTATGTAATGCTTGCTTTTTTGCTAATAAATGTATTCATATCTTATAGCAAAGGCGAGTGTGTGTGTGATTCATTTTGGGTACAGCCGACCACTCTAGAACCTATTTGAGATTTCTCCCAAAACATATGGGGACAGATAATTTGTGCTGATTACAAATAATATAATATATTACAAATAATAGCACTGACCAAAACACCTGCAGAAACACTGCAGGAATGACATAGCAGCAGTTAAATGCAGCCTTCTGTAAGCTTTAAATATCCACTGGGCTTACATCAAATACATCAAAACACAAAAATAAAAAAAAACAGTTTTCTGAACTTATCAATATGACTCTGTCCTTCACAGGATAAGTAACATGGATCACTGCAAAAACTCAAAATCTTAACAAGAATATTTGTCTTATTTCTAGTTAAAATGTCTCATTTTAGTAAAAAAAATCTCATTACACTTAAAACAAGACTCATCACTGGAAAAAACAACAATTTTCACCTGTTTCAAGTAGATTTTCACTTGAAATAAGTAGAAAAATCTGCCAGTGGAACAAGATTTATTTGCTTGTAATAAGAAGATAAATCTTGTCCCATTGGCAGATTTTCCTACTTATTTCAAGTGAAAATTTACTTGAAACAGGTGAAAATTGTCAAATAAGTTATTTTTCTGGTGTTATTTTTCTGCTGATGACTCTAAATGTTGAAATAGCAGTAAAACCACATTCATTGATGAAATGACATAAGGGATGGAAAGGGGGGATGATTTGGACCGTTTTTATTTCAGGGGGGGATGCCATCCCCCCTCATCCCCCCTCAACTCCAGTACTGCCTATAACACCAGATGGTGTTATAGGTGATGATCCTGGTCCAGGTTTCTTCCCTCCTAAAGGGGAGTTTTTTCTTGCCACTGTTTGGCTTAAGGTTTTTCTCCCACTGGGGAGTTTTTACCTGCCATTGTTTATATAATTATTGCTCTGGGGTTTATGTTCTGGGTCTCTGGAAAGCGCCAGACAACTTTTGTTGTATTAGACGAATACAAATAAAATTGAATTGAATTGAATAGATGTTTAACCAGTTTGCTGTCTAGAGCTTCCAGGTGTCTATTAACACAATGCCAAGAAGGAAAGACATTAGCAATGCTCTTCTAGAGGAAGTTATTGCTGTATGTTCGTTTCGAACTCTTTGGAGAAAGATTATTAACCAGTAAAAAAGATTTAAGGACCTGGACGCATGTCAGTCACTGAGTTGACCATGAACTTCTCTGTAGACCAAAGTCTTCTAGAGACTCATATGAATGATGAAAAATAGAATCATTAAAGTTCTGAAATGACCTGGTCCAGGGCCTGAACCGGACTGAGATATTGTGTTGGGGAATAATGAACCAGAACTCTACAGAACCACACTACTCTGATGAAGACAGGAACCATCTACTGAGGGTTCCTGCTGAAGGAAACATTTACTGATGGTTCCTTATGTAGGAACGATCAACTGATGGTTCCTGCTGCTGAAGTTGGATGTTGAATAAACAAAGGCACAGTGAAAGAAGCTGTATGTTGTTTGTGAGTACATTTCTAAATAAAGTAACTTACTGAGATGCAGAAATCATGTAAATGTACTTGTAAACATATAATTACAGACCAACATTTGTAATAAACAACATTCTGTGATGTAAAACCCTAATGACGAAGGTGACCGCAGCATCAGGACCGCAGGTGAGTGATGTCAGAGTGATGTCAGAGGTCCAGATGTGAGCGTCTTCATCAGCTAACGAGCTGCAGGCGGCCAAACATCTGCCGAGCAGCAGGAGCGAAGCAGACACCTAAATCATTCCCACTTTCAAGTTTATTTTAGTCTCAGAGCACCGCGCAGAGAGATAATACCAATCACCATGACAACACCACCGACGAGCTGCTCAAACACACTCGTTACAAGACAATTCATCACTTTTAAGGCTCCTTATCACAAATATCACCTTTAACAAGAGGAGACTATCACATGTGACATGTGGTTTTAAGTCACATAAATGGCTTCAGCTGGTGGACAGACATCTGGACAGGATCCTAAACTACTGTTGGAATCATGATGCCACCTCCACCGTGCCTCACCACCATGAACTCCTTATATTTTATATATTATTTTATATTTCCCTTATTTACCTCACCTGTTTTCTTAGTTATGTAAGATCTATTTATTTCCTAGTTTATTTCATCATGTAAATACTCCTGTAAATATTCAAGTTTAGTTAATGTCATTTTAAATGTGTGTCAATAGGAAGTGTACGGAAGCGTATTAGGGCCAGGCAGGAGAAAAATAAAAATAATATTTTAGAGGAGGAAGATTTTTAAATGTAAGATACTGGACCACGGTTGGACTGGTGGGACAGTGGTGGAAGATTTCCCTTAATTTTAAATCCAAAACTTGACAGGTATTACATGCAATGTGTAAATAAATTAAAAGAAATCAAGTAATAATAGTGATAATAAATCAATGAGATATATGGAAGAGGTAGGTAAATATAGACATACGATGGATCAATTAATAAAGTTAAAAAGTGAACATTAATCTCGACATTTAGACTTTTTTCTCGAAATTTTGACTTTTTTCTCGACATTTCGACTTTTTACTCGACATTTCGACTTTTTTCTCAACATTTTGACTTTTTTCTCGAGATTGTACTTCAACATTAATTTCGACATTTCAACTTTTTTCTCGACATTTCAACTTTTTTCTCAACATTTCGACTTTTTTCTCGAAATTTTGACTTTTCTCTCGACATTTTGACTTTTTTCTCGACATTTCGCTTCTCGCCATTTGCCTTCATTCTCTGGCTTATACAAGACTTTTAATTTTTTGCTGCTCCAGACATATTTGTTTTTAGTGTTTTTGGTCCAATATGTATATATATATATATATATTCAACACTTTGAGTTGCCGACATGGATGTATTATATTAACTGGATACCGGACAGGAAAATGGCCGCCGTTCATTTCAATGTAAGTTGCTCACCTGGCGCATACGCCGAAATATTTTCTGACTTCCGGGTTTACTTCCGCGTTAAGGGGCCCATAGAGCATGCGCAGTTGAGTCACCTCCCATGATACTCTGGGGCCTCCCATCATGCCCCGGGGCAATGAGAACGAGTATTAATATAATATGTATTAATATAATATCTTAATTAATGTATATTATTACATGTATAGTATTACATATATTATTAATGTATTAATATAATATAATTATATAATATATAATACATCCATGGAGTGCATGGACACAGCCATGACGTCAGCCGTGACGTCACGCCCAGAAAGAAACTTTTCTTTGACTTTTCTGGCCGTTATAAAACATTTTTGACGGATATAAAGTCCATGACTTAAAAATATAGAATACAAAGATTAGTAATTAAAGGAGCTTGAGGCAGGATTTATGAAAAAAATGTGTATACGTTTTAAGTTTTCTAGTAATAATGTCAGATGAAGCGTTCCAAACCAAAAAGAATGAGCCCTCTAGTGTATCTCTCCGTTGCCTTGAACAGGCTGTGTGCTGCAAAATGTGCTGCAATTCGGGCCCAAATTTCCCGCGCTGTCCTGCGGATCTGACGTCAAATGACGCTGCATGCACGTTCTCCCGTGCTGGCTTCGCTGTTGACTGCAGTAACCCCGACGGTCTTCGTGGCGTTTCTTACATTTCTTATTCTTGCCTCATGCTCCTTTAATGGTGATTACAGCTGGAGGTGTCCTGTGAACAGTTTTAGAGGCTTCTCTTTTACTATTGTGGTCTATGGGAAAAAAGCTTTCTGGGCCCCATGGGATTTTTTGTTGCAGTACCGCGGCTGGCCACTGGGAGAAATCGGCATGCCTGCTGAGTGCGAGATTCGGGGGCCTGGATTGGCCCTAAATGTTAAAACGGCTTGCACAAAGAAATGTCCGAGGTTCTTGAACGCAGCACTGCACCGTATCCGTGACGTCACCAGCTGAACTTCTGTCAACAAAGTGACGTGTAAACGCGGAACAGTCCGGTTCTGTTCCGGTATCCGTCACCACCACCAGCTCTTCTCTCAGACACCACTTTTCTCGGGTGGAAACATGAGTTTCCGCAGTTTCCTGTCAGTTCTGGTGCCGGTTCTGGTACCGTTCTGCTGGTCGCTGGTTCGGGCTCAGGAAGCGTCCGAACCGGGCGGCACCAACGCGACGAGCCCCGGCGGGGGGAACCAGACCCGGCCGAACCCCGGGGGGATGTTCACGGGTCTCGGCGTGGACGGGTCCATGATCCAGCGGGCCCTGTACGTCCTGATCGGAATCAGCGGGATCGGAGTGCTGTACTTCCTGATCCGAGCCGTCAGGTAGGAGCCTGAACGCAGCACGGATCAATGCACCGATATCTGCCACACCGACTAATATTAACACACAAAACCAACGCCGAATCCAAGAGGATTAGTCCAGCTTTAAATAAAATGTTTTACTTTTAAAAACGTTATTTTCTACGTCTGGTATGGAGTGGAGAAACTTTAAAAAGCGTATATTTTTAATGGAGTTTGGCGCACGGGGGTCAAGTAGGGTTGCCACCTTTCAGAAATAGAAATAAGGGACACCCCGATTTCAGCAGCGCAGGAGCCAAAAAAAGGGACATCCCCAAAACTTCTAAAATACATAGAAATGCATTTATTTTATATGAAAAAACAAAACGCTTTGATTTAAAGTGATTTAATAGCATTGAACTTGCATGACTGTACAGACAGACAACCATACTAGCAACTGAAATATCCTCCTATGCTACGTATGTCCACATCAGCCAATATGTAAAATATAGCTACAGGTGAAGAATATGGTGTAAAAGTTAATTTATTTCAATAATTCAACTAGAATATGGTGTAAAAGTTAATTTATTTCAATAATTCAACTTAAAAGGTGAAACTAATACATTACATAGTGGTCTCATTACATGCAAAGCAAGATATGTTAAGCCTTTATTTGTTATAATTTTGATGATTGAATTGTTTATTGATTTCATAATATATTCAAATTTTTTGAGATTTTTTATTTGGGGTTTTCATAAACTGTGAGCCATAATCACCAAAATTATAACAAATAAAGGCTTGAAATATCTCACTTTGCATGTAGTGGGAAATAATATATTTGTTTCACCTTTAGTTGAATTTACTACGAATTAAGTTTTGCAATATATTCAAATTTTCCGACTTTCACCTGTATATTATGACATAAATAAATGAGAGCATAATATGTGTCTGTATTGGTTCAATACGGAACGCAACTTTTAATTCCCAATTACGGAAAAATTCCGTATTTCAAGGGACGGGTGGCAACCCTAGGGTCAAGGCAAGGCAAGTTTATCTATATAGCACAATTCAACACAAGGTAATTCAAAGTGCTTTACATCGACATTAAAAGCGGAAAGACACAATTAAACAGTAAATAACAAATAAAGTTAGATAAAATTATGAGAAAAGAAGGTAAAATAATAAAAAGCACAAGTTTCTGAAAGCTACCGGCAGTAGAGTCCAGTAGGTAAACATCTCATTTGTGGTTTTCAGAGAGTATTTAATTTAAGAGTATGCTTAAATAACAAATAAATGAAATAAAATGATAAGAAGAGAGGTAAAATTATAAAAAGCACAAGTTGTTAAAAATAAGGGCAGTAGAGTACAGTAGGTAAGTATTTAATTAAAGATTAGCTTCAGTAAACAGTAATGTTTTTAGGCCTGATTTAAAGGAGCTGACAGTTGGAGCAGACCTCAGGTCTACAGGAAGTTTGTTCCACCAGTGAGGAGCAGAATAACTGAACGCTGCCTCACAAAACAAAAGCCGGATTGCAAAGGGTTATTACAGCTTTAAATAAAATATATTACTTTAAAAAAACGTTCTTTTCTACGTCTGCTGGGGAGCGGAGAAACTTTAAAAAGCGTATATTTTGAATGGAGTTTGGCGCACGGTGGTCAAGTGTAAACTCAGGATTTATTTGGCGGGTTGAAAGCTAATACAACAGAATTTAGGTCAAATATTTATGAATAGTGTAAAAAAAAAAATGAATCAAAGGACGGGAATTACTTATTAAACTTTAGGTTGGAGGCGCCTCAGACAAACATTTGTGGAGTATTTTTATTATTTTATTATTAAACACGGGATCCAGTTGCTCCAAACTAAAGCCGAATTAAAGTACTGATGGATTTGAGGGTTTTTTCTACTTTACATAGTTTATTTGAAAGTTTAGTTTCATGTATTTATGATTCAGCAGACACATTCTAGTACTGCAAGTGTTAAATACAACTAACCTCACTTTGTTTCCTCTCTTTTATAATGTTTTTATCCTTTTTCTCAGTATATGTCATGTATTTTTCCAAATCATGTGACCTATTGAATCAAAATAGTTGATTTTACTCGGCTCTTGTGGGTCTAGAGAGGTCATGTGATGCGGGGGCGTTGACCACCAACCTAAAACAAACTTCACCAGTGAAAGGAAGGAGATGTGATTATTTCGAGCAGATTAGATTAAAACTGAGGACATAATTGAATCAGAGGCATGTTTGTTGAATTCATCACCTGGTTAAAACGTCCAACTTTAGAGCAGAAATAAATACATGTACAGTAAAACTGTTCTGGTCTCAAATGTTTGATTTGACATCCTTGATGACTGTGAGGGGTGAATGTTTCTGTCTCACGCCAGGAGAAGTTATATAATGCAATAAAGTTATTTCTAATATGATTGATTGACAGTTAGCTGAAGCCAATGGATGGTCGTTATCACTTCCTCATCCGTAGTCGTCATGGTAAGTTTTAAAGCGTTTGTATTAACCAGCATCAAGCATGTTTTCATCCTGGTTTCAGCTCCACTAGTCCTGGTTTCAGTTACTAGTCCTGGTTTCAGCTCTACTAGTCCTGGTTTAAGTTCTACTAGTCCTGGTTTCAGCTTTACTAGTCCTGGTTTCAGATCTACTAGTCCTGGTTTCAGCTTTACTAGTCCTGGTTTCAGTTCTACTAGTCCTGGTTTCAGCTCTACTAGTCCTGGTTTCAGATCTACTAGTCCTGGTTTCAACTCTACTAGTCCTGGTTTCAGGTCTACTAGTCCTGGTTTCAGTTCTACTAGTCCTGGTTTCAGTTCTACTAGTCCTGGTTTCAGCTTTACTAGTCCTGGTTTCAACTCTACTAGTCCTGGTTTCAACTCTACTAGTCCTGGTTTCAGTTCTACTAGTCCTGGTTTCAGTTCTACTAGTCCTGGTTTCAGCTCTACTAGTCCTGGTTTCTACTAGTCCTGGTTTCAGTTCTACTAGTCCTGGTTTCAGATCCACTAGTCCTGGTTTCTACTAGTCCTGGTTTCAGTTCTACTAGTTCTAGTTTCAGATCTACTAGTCCTGGTTTCAGATCTACTAGTCCTGGTTTCAGATCTACTAGTCCTGGTTTCAGTTCTACTAGTCCTGGTTTCAGTTCTACTAGTCCTGGTTTCAGTTCTACTAGTCCTGGTTTCAGTTCTACTAGTCCTGGTTTCAGCTTTACTAGTCCTGGTTTCAGCTTTATTAGTCCTGGTTTCAGCTCTACTAGTCCTGGTTTCAGCTTTACTAGTCCTGGTTTCAGCTTTATTAGTCCTGGTTTCAACTCTACTAGTCCTGGTTTCAGCTCTACTAGTCCTGGTTTCAGATCTACTAGTCCTGGTTTCAGGTCTACTAGTCCTGGTTTCAGTTCTACTAGTCCTGGTTTCAGTTCTACTAGTCCTGGTTTCAGCTTTACTAGTCCTGGTTTCAACTCTACTAGTCCTGGTTTCAGTTCTACTAGTCCTGGTTTCAGCTTTACTAGTCCTGGTTTCAGGTCTACTAGTCCTGGTTTCAGCTCTACTAGTCCTGGTTTCTACTAGTCCTGGTTTCAGTTCTACTAGTCCTGGTTTCAGATCTACTAGTCCTGGTTTCAGATCTACTAGTCCTGGTTTCAGTTACTAGTCCTGGTTTCAGTTCTACTAGTCCTGGTTTCAGTTCTACTAGTCCTGGTTTCAGATCTACTAGTCCTGGTTTCAGTTCTACTAGTCCTGGTTTCAGCTTTGCTAGTCCTGGTTCCAGATCTACTAGTCCTGGTTTCTACTAGTCCTGGTTTCAGTTCTACTAGTCCTGGTTTCAGATCTACTAGTCCTGGTTTCAGCTCTAGTCCTGGTTTCTACTAGTCCTGGTTTCAGTTCTACTAGTCCTGGTTTCAGCTCCGCTAGTCCTGGTTTCAGCTTGACTAGTCCTGGTTTCAGATCTACTAGTCCTGGTTTCAGCTTGACTAGTCCTGGTTTCAGTTCTACTAGTCCTGGTTTCAGCTCCGCTAGTCCTGGTTTCAGCTTGACTAGTCCTGGTTTCCTCTTCTACTAGTCCTGGTTTCAGTTCTACTAGTCCTGGTTTCAGCTTGACTAGCCCTGGTTTCAGGTCTACTAGTCCTGGCTTCAGATCTACTAGTCCTGGTTTCAGTTCTACTAGTCCTGGTTTCAGTTCTACTAGTCCTGGTTTCAGGTCTACTAGTCCTGGTTTCAGGTTTACTAGTCCTGGTTTCAGATCTACTAGTCCTGGTTTCAGCTTTATTAGTCCTGGTTTCAGTTCTACTAGTCCTGTTTTCAGATCTACTAGTCCTGGTTTCAGTTCTACTAGTCCTGGTTTCACGTCTACTAATCCTGGTTTCAGATCTACTAGTCCTGGTTTCAGCTCTACTAGTCCTGGTTTCAGTTCTACTAGTCCTGGTTTCAGATCTATTAGTCCTGGTTTCTACTAGTCCTGGTTTCAGATCTACTAGTCCTGGTTTCAGATCTACTAGTCCTGGTTTCAGTTCTACTAGTCCTGGTTTCTACTAGTCCTGGTTTCACGTCTACTAGTCCTGGTTTCAGTTCTACTAGTCCTGGTTTCAGCTTTATTAGTCCTGGTTTTCTACTAGTCCTGGTTTCAGTTCTACTAGTCCTGGTTTCAGTTCTACTAGTCCTGGTTTCAGATCTACTAGTCCTGGTTTCAGATCTACTAGTCCTGGTTTCAGTTCTACTAGTCCTGGTTTCAGTTCTACTAGTCCTGGTTTCAGTTCTACTAGTCCTGGTTTCAGTTCTACTAGTCCTGGTTTCAGCTTGACTAGTCCTGGTTTCCTCTTCTACTAGTCCTGGTTTCAGTTCTACTAGTCCTGGTTTCAGCTTGACTAGCCCTGGTTTCAGGTCTACTAGTCCTGGTTTCAGCTCTACTAGTCCTGGTTTCAGTTCTACTAGTCCTGGTTTCAGCTCTACTAGTCCTGGTTTCAGTTCTACTAGTCCTGGTTTCAGTTCTACTAGTCCTGGTTTCAGATCTACTAGTCCTGGTTTCAGCTTTATTAGTCCTGGTTTCAGTTCTACTAGTCCTGTTTTCAGATCTACTAGTCCTGGTTTCAGGTCTACTAGTCCTGGTTTCACGTCTACTAGTCCTGGTTTCAGATCTACTAGTCCTGGTTTCAGTTCTACTAGTCCTGGTTATAGTTCTACTAGTCCTGGTTTCAGTTCTACTAGTCCTGGTTTCAGTTCCACTAGTCCTGGTTTCAGATCTACTAGTCCTGGTTTCAGATCTACTAGTCCTGGTTTCAGATCTACTAGTCCTGGTTTCAGTTCTACTAGTCCTGGTTTCACGTCTACTAGTCCTGGTTTCAGTTCTACTAGTCCTGGTTTCAGATCTACTAGTCCTGGTTTCACGTCTACTAGTCCTGGTTTCAGTTCTACTAGTCCTGGTTTCACGTCTACTAGTCCTGGTTTCAGTTCTACTAGTCCTGGTTTCAGTTCCACTAGTCCTGGTTTCAGTTCTACTAGTCCTGGTTTCAGTTCCACTAGTCCTGGTTTCTGATCTACTAGTCCTGGTTTCAGATCTACTAGTCCTGGTTTCAGTTCTACTAGTCCTGGTTTCAGTTCTACTAGTCCTGGTTTCAGCTCCACTAGTCCTGGTTTCAGATCGACTAGTCCTGGTTTCAGTTCTACTAGTCCTGGTTTCACGTCTACTAGTCCTGGTTCCAGTTCTACTAGTCCTGGTTTCAGTTACTAGTCCTGGTTTCAGATCTACTAGTCCTGGTTTCAGATCTACTAGTCCTGGTTTCAGTTCTACTAGTCCTGGTTTCACGTCTACTAGTCCTGGTTTCAGTTCTACTAGTCCTGGTTTCACGTCTACTAGTCCTGGTTTCAGTTCTACTAGTCCTGGTTTCAGATCTACTAGTCCTGGTTTCAGATCTACTAGTCCTGGTTTCAGTTCTACTAGTCCTGGTTTCACGTCTACTAGTCCTGGTTTCAGTTCTACTAGTCCTGGTTTCACGTCTACTAGTCCTGGTTCCAGTTCTACTAGTCCTGGTTTCAGATCTACTAGTCCTGGTTTCAGTTCTACTAGTCCTGGTTTCACGTCTACTAGTCCTGGTTTCAGCTCTACTAGTCCTGGTTTCAGCTTTACTAGTCCTGGTTTCAGCTTTACTAGTCCTACCAGCCACCTTAACAGATCATAATTCCTCCCAGTGGTTCCGTCTCCTGATGAGTCTGTCATGTTTGATTTCAGGCTGAAGAAGCCGGCGTCCAGGAAGAAGTACGGGCTGCTGCACAACTACGACGACTCTGTGGAGATGGAGGCGGTGGAGAGCGAGGAGGACGACACGCTGTACGAGGCTCGCAGCCTCCGCAGGTCTGACGTCTGGAAACATGAAACATGAAACATGAGACGACCGACGGCGGCTCAGCGCCGGGAACCAAATCATTAAACACGTCTGAAAGAAAACATGACTAAAATATGTAGGAAGATATTTAAAAAAATCTATCCTGCACATGAAAACAAGACAATAAAAACAGCATGTTAAAGAATAAACTGCTGAAATGGGAAAATATACTAAAGTTCATTTGAAATATGTCAGTAAAAATATGAAAATGTGAACTAAATACATTATAAATACCGTATTTTCTGGACTATAAGCCGCACCTGCATACAAGCCGCATTCACTCTATTTAAAAAAAAAAAAGATATGCAAGCTGCAGATATTTATGTTGTTAGATTAGATATTTACTACATGTACAGAAGGATTTTGAACTGTAAATGATGTACATGTTTGTACCTAAATAAATCCTTTCATAACAGTGTCTTTTAACACGGCAGCAACTTTGCTGATTAAAACTGGACAGAACCAAGAGAAAATAACCGGTATTTATTTATCTATTTATATGTTTGAAATCTGCTTCTACCTACTTCTATCTGCTAAAGAAGAAGTAGCGTATTCTTCTTTGCATTGTCTTAGTTTTAATTGTAATTCCGTGTTAGAGCGCCCCGAGTGGTGGAAGAAAAATCCACAGAATAGCCGCACCTTTGTATAAGCCGCATGGTTCAAAACCTATGAAAAAAGTAGCGGCTTATAGTCCAGAAAATACGGTAACTAAAATATTTCGGAAGATATTTAAAAGAATCTATCCGGCACATGAAAACAAGACAATAAAAACAGCATGTTACAGAATAAACTGCTGAAATGGGAAAATATACTAAAATTCATTTGAAATCTGTCAGTTAAAATATTAAAATGTGAAATAAAGACATTATAAACATACAGGACTGTCTCAGAAAATTAGAATATTGTGATAAAGTTCTTTATTTTCTGTAATAAAATTAAAAAAAACAAATGTCATACATTCTGGATTCATTACAAATCAACTGAAATATTGCAAGCCTTTTATTATTAATATTGCTGATTATGGTTTACAGTTTAAGATTAAGATTCCCAGAATATTCAAATTTTTTGAGATAGGATATTTGAGTTTTCTTAAACTGTAAGCCATGATCAGCAATATTAAAATAATAAAAGGCTTGCAATATTTCAGTTGATTTGTAATGAATCCAGAATGTATGACGTTTTTGTTTTTGTAATTGCATTACAGAAAATCACAATTTTCTAATTTTCTGAGACAGTCCTGTATAAAAACCAAATTATGTTAAAGATTGATGATCTGCGTTTGGTTAAAAGTAAGAAAAAAAGAAAACGACGAGCAGTGAAGTTTGTTTCTGTCTCGTAGTCGGCTCAGGAACCACGAGGTGGTTGGACCTGATCCGGTCCTGGTCTTGGATCCTGGTCTGAGACCTGACGGTCCGGATCGGTGTCTACTTCTGTGTTTTTAGTCCCATGAACTGAGCCGCCGTCGATGTTCTGACCTCTACTGTTGTTGGTTCTGGTGACCCGGTTGATCTGACGCGTGTCTGTGTCCAGATGAGACCGGCCCCGGCGTCCCAGGGACCGGACCTGCTGCCGGACCGGACCTGCTGCCGGACTTCGGCTCACGTTGAATTCGGACCAACGGCTGCGGAGGAAGACGAGGACGGACCAAACAGAACCGAAGCTCGATGCCAAAACCCCAGAACCTCTGAGCGGCTCCGGGACCCGGACTGGGGGGGGGCCGAGAACTAACGGACGCTTCAGCCAAATACTGCTCTTTTCTTTCCTTTATCACTTTAATTTCCTTCGTTGTGATTCCTGACTGCAGCTGTTCTGCTGCAGCTACGTGCTTTGAACTACTGTGAACCCGCCGCGGTCGGTGGACGGGCCTAACGGGCCCGACGGGCCCCCAACGGGCCCCCAATGCGGCGAGGACTCCACTTTATTTTTGTGATGTTTTCAGGCTTGACGATGAGACGTCTGGAGGCTCGGTGGCGTTGCCATGGAAACACGAGGACACGGTCCACACTACAAAAGTTCCAAAACCGAGAATCTGATTTTTGAATAAAAAATAAAATATGAATCATTTAAGAGTTTTTACTTCAGAGTCCACGTGTCGTTTGTTTTTGCAACTGGAGAGTTTTTAAAAAAACAAACGTTTGTGTTTCCAACATCATTTTCTGATCACGTATGAAATAGTGTCGATAACGCAAGAATCAATCAATCAATCAACCTCAAGCCCCGCCCTCCTTCTGCTCGTACACACCCCCTTTCCTGGACCGTGGGGAGGTTTCTATTTTATCCTAAAAGTCTGAGGCCACGTTTACACATAGCCGGGTATTTACAAAAACGGATAATTCCCCATATACGTTTTGAAAAATACCATAATTTACATCAATCTGCATAAATACGCTGTTAAGGTGCTATGAGCAGCCAAACCTACAGGGGGCAGTGTAACGAGAAGATAAAGTCATGCTAGCCAATCAGAATCCTGGAAAAAAACATCAACAAATGACACGATTTACTTCCAAGATGAACGAGAGTCTTTCGTTTGGAGTGACAGAGAAGTGGAGTTACTTTTAAGTGTGACTTTAGAATTTAAAACAGGTCAAATACAAGAAAATATTGACGGTGGCCAAACTAATTGTAAACACAGGTCACACACATGACGCTGCACTGCAAAACTCAATCTTACCAGGAATATTTGTCTTATTTCTAGTTAAAATGTCAAATTTTTTGTCAAAAAGTCCCATTACACTTAAAACAAGAGTCATCACCAGATAAATAACTTATTTGACAATTTTCACCTTTTTCAAGTACATTTTCACTTTTTTTCACGTCTTGTTTTAAGTGTAATGAGATTTTTTTTTTACTAAAAATGAAACATTTTAACTAGAAATAAGACAAATATTCTTGTTAAGATTTTGAGTTTTTGTAGTGTGGTGACGTTTCTGTGGCATAATGTGACGTTCTGAAGCCTAAATGTCCTTTTCCCTCCGTTTACAAGCGAACATGAAGACAGAGTTTTTGCAAATCTCCACTTTGGCCGGAGTTTTCGGAACTTATTTTTGGTGACTTTGACCTTCGTTTTCATGTAAACAAACGGCCAAAACGCATGAAAACGCCACCGTTTTTGCTCCGTGTAAACAGGGCCTGAGTTCTGATCTAGTTCTGGAGCCAGAGACCAGGAACCCTTCACACCTCCTCGTCCTGTGAAGTTAAACCGGCTTCAGCTCTTTCAACCAAAATGTTCCTGAATAAATCATTTTCAGATTAAAGTTTGTCTCTGTGTCGACAGCTGAGTCGTCTCGGGTCACGAACCTTTAAATGTTTCACCAGGGGAGTGAATTATTGTCTCAGAGTCAAGTTTAAAACTCTGTTTATAAAGGATTAGAAGTTAACCTGCCTTGTGGGGGTCGGGGTTACATACCAGCTGCTTAGATTTTAAATCGAAGCTGCGTCTGAAATTGCATACTTCCACCCTAATGAGTATGTAAAAACAGTATGTGAGATTTTTTAGTGCGTCCGAAACATTAGTACGTACTCAATAGTATGTACTATCCATACTCATTCTGGAGAAATGTATTAGTGTGGATTGATGGACACTAGCTAAGCAGAAACTTCCCACAATGCAATGCAGCGGTGTTTGGTTGCTAAGTGCTGCGCAGATACGTACAGGACTGTCTCAGAAAATTAGAATATTGTGATTTTCTGTAATGCAATTACAAAAACAAAAATGTCATACATTCTGGATTCATTACAAATCAACTGAAATATTGCAAGCCTTTTATTATTTTAATATTGCTGATTATGGTTTACAGTTTAAGATTAAGATTCCCAAAATATTCTAATTTTTTTAGATAGGATATTTGAGTTTTCTTAAGCTGTAAGCCATGATCAGCAATATTAAAATAATAAAAGGCTTGCAATATTTCAGTTGATTTGTAATGAATCCAGAATGTAGGACATTTTTGTTTTTGTAATTGCATTACAGAAAATCACAATATTCTAATTTTCTGAGACAGTCCTGTATATGCCATAAGTATAATATTAAGTATAATAATATTCATATATAATATTATAATATTCATATATAATAATATTATATAATGTTATCTTGTTTGGGCCAGGATAAAGGGGAAAGAGCGGAGCGGTGCTGCTACTGCTGCTGTGACAGAATCAGCTTTATTCAAGAGTACCTGGCTGCAGGCAAGATGGCCGACAGGGGCGCGGCCATACTTCCATACCGGAAGTTGGTCTTCTTCGTGTATATTATTTTTTAAATTTTTTTTAATTTAACATTTGCAAACAGTACAATGATAACAAAACTTCACATTGTGCAATTTCACGTTGAATTATAACATATAAAGAGTATTACTCAAATAAAAAAAACCAATGCATACCGGAAGTCCATACCGGAAGTTGGTCTTTTTTTTTAAACAAACTTTATTCAACATTTCAAAATTACAAAATTCCTTTGAGGAAACATTAGTTTGCAACTGAAACATAAGTTCACAACACACAAGCGAATATGTAACTATACATTTTTTCCAAGATAAACTTCTAAATTTAAATAAAAAGAAAATAAATAAAATAAATTTAAATAATCACAAAATAAAATAATCACAGGGGTTGACATTTCAACAAAAATGTATAAGCGTAGTATCTTAAAGAGCAAGAGACTCTAACATGGTTTCACTTAAATCATTTATAGACTGATTTTCTTTCGAAAGTACCTTAATAGATGTTATATAACTTTTTATTTCGTTTTTAAAACATACTATGGAGGGTTTGCTGTTTTTCCATTTATTTTTATGTATATGATATTTACCCAAAATGAGAATTATGTTCACCATCTTGATACCTTCTTTGGCAGACCATCCATATAAATTATGACCTGAAGCTTGCTAAACAAACAGTTGTTGATCCCAATATTTAACCACCGATAAACATCTTGCCAAAAAAGCTTTGTGACCGAACAATAAAAGAATAAGTGTTCAATTGTTTCGTGTTCTGTTTTACAAAATACACAAGGATCTACATCAAAATTGAACCTTCTCCTTAGGGTTTCAGCGGCAGGATAAATATTGTTTATCATTTTAAACTGAATTTCTTTTGCTTTGGGTGAAATTGGCCATTTAAGGTAGCTGCTGTATGTCTTTGTTAATGTTACTTCAATTTCTGTTATCTTTATTTTTTTTTTTTTTATATCATTGAATAGCTTTTCTTTAAACACATTTCCAAGTACTTTGTTATTACATTTTCTTTCACCAAATTTCAATTCACCGACTTTTAAATCAGGCAGTTTGACAATCACATTTGATTATGTAAGAATATTTTTTATCATGTAATTCAAGGGAAGTGGAATAGCTCTACAGATTTGATTGAATTCTCTATAAGAAAATATGACGGAGGTAGTTTACAAGCGGCCATAAAACGAAAATTATAAAATATTATTATAAAACATTATATATATATATATATATATATATATATATATATATATATATATATATATATATACATATATATATATATATATATATATATATATATATATATATATATATATATATATATATATATGCATATATATATATATATATATATATATATACATACACATACATATATATATATATATACACATACATATATACATATATCCATCCAAGCTGTCTACGATGTCCTACCCAGCCCAGCCAATCTCCATCTCTGGGGCATGGTTGACTCTCCTGCCTGTGCGCTGTGTTCCAGGAAAGGCTCTCTGGAACACATCTTAAGCAGCTGCTCTAAAGCCCTGGGGGAGGGCCGCTACCGTTGGCGGCACGACCAAGTGCTGAAGACAGTTGCTGAAGCCATCTCCACCATCGTGGCCAAACGCAACAGCAGCAAGCAACAACCTGGCAACAGGAACATTGCCTTTATCAGGGCTGGAGAGCAGCCGCAGTCACAGCCCAAACCAGCAGCCGGCCTCCTCACCTCAGCAGTTGACCTGGATCTACGAGTGGACTTGGGCAAGCAGCTCAAGTTTCCAGATAACATCACTACAACATCTTTGAGGCCAGACATCGTGCTTTCATCAGTTTCTTCAAGGCAGGTGCTACTGATAGAACTGACAGTTCCCTGGGAGGACCGAATAGAGGAGGCAAACGAGCGGAAGCGGTCGAAGTACCAGGAGCTGGTCGAGCAATGCCAAAGAAGAGGCTGGAAGGCACGCTGTGAGCCGATTGAAGTAGGCTGCAGAGGGTTTGCTGGCCGCTCCCTCTGCAAGGTGTTCACGCTGCTTGGTATTACGGGGGCTGCAAAAAGGAAAGCCATCAAGTCCACCATGGAGGCAGCAGAGAGAGCCTCGAGATGGCTTTGGATCAGGAGGAGCGATCTGTGGGCCAATGCTACTGGGACACAAGTCGGGGCTTGATCAACCCCGGCTGGGTCACCTGAAGGAGGGGGTATGATTGTTGAAAGACCCGAAACCCCCGATGATCTCAGGCACATCACTGATGATGTGTCCCAGTGCATCCTAGGATGTATCTTTAATCATATACATACACATACATATATATATATATATATACACATACATATATACATATATAAAACATGTATATATATATATAGCCTACGGAGGTAGTTTACAATAGACTCTAGTTTACAAGCAGCGATTCGAAAATGATAAAACAGACACACATATATATATATATATATATATATATATATATATATATATATATATATATATATATATATATATATATATATATATATATATATATATATATATATATATATATATATATATATGACATTATATTATATATAAATGTACTTACTAAAGATGCAAAAAAAAAAATATAAATATATAACATTACACTATCTTACAACAGTAAGAACTTGACTTGGAGTTCTTTTTTGAATTCAACTTTTTATTTATTTTTATTCAAATATAAAATAGAAAAACAAACATACAAAGAAAAAAGATCAAAAACAAGGGAAAAGCATGAACAACAATGAGGATGAACAGATTAAACTGAACATAACAAGGAAAAAATAATGAACAATGACTGTGGGATCAGCATCAGACTCCCACTGGCCATCTTGATCTCTGAGGGGGTCAGACTTAAAAAAGGCTCCCACTGGCCATCATGCCTCAGCCTTCAGTCTGGTCATGCCCTCTCCTTCCAGGATTTTGATCATTATCTGAAAAACAGTTAAATGATCCAATCATACTCTAACGTGTGCACTGTTTTGGTTTTATGTTTTCCAAAGGAATAAAATATTGACCACCTAATAATTTCCTTCCATTTCCCAAGGAAGCTTTATTAACCATCTTACCTCTGGGAGCATCACATCAAAGACAAAATCCAGCAGTCTAATCTCCCCTCTCTGTATTCTTGCTCCTTTACCTGTAACCTCGTCAATCACCCTCAGTAGCACAAAGATCTATTGAAAATAAAAGTACAAATCAATAAATTAATCTTTTATATGTTATATATCTGTGAACACACGTATACATGATGGCATTTTCATTTACCCGTTGGTCACTCAAATTCAGCGTCCTTAGCTTTAAGTGCTGTTGAGTGCTGCTGAGGTTAATTGAGGTGGATTATATATATATATATATATATATATATATATATATATATATATATATATATATATATATATATATATAATCCACCTCAATAAAAACATAATTATTAGTAAGTACATTTATATTATTACATATATATAAATATATATATATATATATATATATATATATATATATATTTAAAGAATTTACACAAAGAAGACCAACTTCCGGTAAGGACTTCCGGTATGGATGGAAGTATGGCCGCGCCCTTGTTGGCCATCTTGCCTGCAGCCAGGTCCCTCTCGCTTTATTGGCCACGTTTGAACATTTCCCGACAAGGAATTTGACTCCAGTTATTTCGCACACTCTATCCAGATTTAGAAGTAGCAAATTTAACAGTAAATAAACATAAATGTGGCACTTATTAACAAATGTACATTTTTTTTTAAAGTGAGAGGTGCAGCAGAATGAGGTAGATATGATTAGAAGCTGCGTTGTTACAGCACGGTGATTGATTCTCTGAGACTCTATGCGTTATGAGAGTTCATAAAGGGCGTATTGTTGTTCTCAAGGTTGACAAAGGCTAAATGAAAGCACGTCCCTGGGTGGGCTTGAACCACCAACCTTTCGGTTAACAGCCGAACGCGCTAACCAATTGCGCCACAGAGACTGGGCATAGTTGTTGCCATGGTAACAACTCCCCCTGCCAATGCATATTACTGATATATACTCAAAAGTGTGCCGAATACTTTTAAGTATATACTGTTTAGTATGGCATTTCGGACGCACTGCTACAGTTTCGTTTCTGAACTAATGAATCACCTGATGAGCCGAAGCCTGCAGATGTAGTATCAGCATCTGTCCACCAGGTGGCAGCAATGGAGCACGAATTCAGAATTCATCCCTCCCTCTCTCCATCTCTGTCTCCATCCCTCTCTCCATCCATCCCTCTCACTATTTGATCTCAATAAATATAAGAGGTATTCACAAAAAGTGTATTAAGTGGCACACAGAAATTTGGCAGCTGTTGAACCAGAAGGAACCAGATTGAATTAAGTTTCACCACGAGCAAAAGGATTAAAAGAGCCAAACAAGGCCAGACGAGGAGCTGCAAAATAAAAGCATGAAACAAATTGAAAAAGGACTTAAAAACAGAAGTATGCTGAAGGCTTGAAGCAATATGGGTAAAAGTATGATTGTCCAACCCTATAATTGCATAATAGTCATTAAATGAGTCTTAAAATAATAAAAACTATAGTATTTTTTCTCTCATAGTTGAAAATATTGTATTAATGAAACTGTAAATAAATGGGTTAAGATGGAAAGGATATTCACACATAAAAAAAAGTGTGTGTTTTCATGTAGACTTATATACTGCTACTAATTATCAAAATTCTGTCTTATTGCTAAAACCGTGTTTTAGCAATAAGAGATCTGAAGTTAAATTTAAGATTCCAGATTCTTTATCGTCATTGTACACCAGCTGTAGACACAACCAAATGACAGGTGCTTCATCGAAGGTGCTGGTCCTTATATTACAGAATAGTATTAGGGCCAGGCAGGAGAAAAATAAAAATTAATATTTTAGAGGAAGATTTTTTTTCATCATGCACTTTGAGAAAAAAGTCGAAATGTCGAGAAAAAAGGCGAAATTTCGACTTTATTCTTGAATAAAGTTGAATTGGAGAGCAGAGCATTCTTAAGTTTTGTACATGGACAGTGACAACGATAAATCAATTAAATGTACATAATTGTTCCACATGATAACTGCACGGTATTTAATAGAAAACTGACCACGGGATGTTTTATACAATGGAAGATGAAGTTTCTTAACCTGTCGGGTTGAATAACTATGAACTTGAAAGGTATTAACAAAATTGTATCTAAAACCATGAGGTTTTACATCAGTCTTATGATTCACTTTAAAGACAAATGTACAGATCTGAAGAATGTTGACATCATGGATAGTCAATAATTGCAATTTAAAGGCATTTATTTTTGAAATTTCATTTAAAAATAAAAGCTGTTTAGTATGATGTCTCGTATGTCTGCTGGTGTCCAGTTCTGTGTCTGGCATTAATTTGCCGCGGGGACGAATGGTGGAAATTAGCCTCTAGCTACAACCATGCATATTTACACATGTGTTCATTAATATGTACGTTCCCAGTTCAACAAATAAAGTCATTTCATTTAATTTCATTCAGTCCCACGTCAGACCAGAATCAGAGGTTCCTGCATCGGCAGCGACTCTTAAAAGTCTCATAAACCAGCGAGGCAGTAAAATATCAACCTTCTTGTTATAGTTCAGAACAATAAATGATGGGATGATGGGATGGAGGGTCGGGGGGTCTGGACTCTCCTAACAAGCCAATGATGAGGGGGCGTGGCGCCACCGACTGATAAACATCTGGGCCGATCCCCCGGCCGGAGAGAGGCGGTGGTAACAACACCCGGGTCCCCGGGGGCCGGGGGGCGGGTTTCAATTAGAGAAGCTGCCAGAGCTACTGTGTGATGCCGACTCGTCCTCCGTTCCCACCTCCGTCTCCGACACACAAACACCACTAAAGTCTCCGACTCAGTCCCTCGTCTGGACCGGAGCCCGCTGGGCCTGTTGGAGGGGAAAGGTCACGGCATCACAGTCACAAGACTGGACCGGGACCTGGAAGTTCAGGTCTGGATCCAGACCCGAACCCGACCTGTCCACAAACCTCGATGAACTGAAGAAAAGAACGGGCCAGAACCAGGAGACTCCTGCTGCTGAAGGAGGAACTAGAAACATCTGAGTCACGACTTAGTTTCTCCCACATGATGTTTTTCTCTTCTGGGTTTTGTTAAATAAAGAAACGTGAACGTTGTTCTTGTGTTAAACCTTTTTTAATTAAATGGTGTTTTTCATTTTTCACCGATAGAAGTCGGCAGGTAAGAATCCAAGACACAGTATGTCACTTCCCCACTGGACCAGCCCCCTTACTCGCACTGAGTGTCAAAAATGTCTGCAACTAGTGGAGAAGACGGGATAACAACCGATTATCGGCTTAAATTAAAGGCAGTTGGACTTGAAGGTGACCCGTACAGTTACCCCAAGAACCAGTGGTCCATGGACATTAATATTTGGTACAGTTACCAAGAACCAGTGGTCCATGGACATTAATATTTGGTACAGTTACCAAGAACCAGTGGTCCATGGACTTTAATATTTGGTACAGTTACCAAGAACCAGTGGTCCATGGACATTAATATTTGGACACGAATCCAGTTTCCTGATATTTATTTGTACTTAATTTCTACGCCGGGGAAATACACAAAGCAAAGCTTGAAGGCATACAAAAGTCTTGACACTTGGTCCGACTTCAAGGCAGGATTTGTTGGTGAATTAAAGTGATGAGGACACCGAACTTTATGATTGGACCGTTTAACGTTAGCTACCCAAAAATCCAACATTACCTGATACTAAATGGGAATGTGAATTACAGCGATCCATTTGTCTCTCTTAAGCTTATTTTTCGTCAGTCTGTAAAACGATAACTCTGATTTCTTGCTAAATCTATGAGTACAGTCTATCGCACAACAGCTCTTTCCCATTTTAGATGTTTTCCAGTTGCTCAAACTGAAAGTTTACGCTGTCACTCAGTCTTTCTGACACTCAGTCTTTCTGACACTCAGTCTTTCTGCCACTCAGTCTTTCTGCCACTCAGTGGGCAAAACCCGCTGTGAAGTCGCATCTGTGACGTCGTGCGCATTCCCTCTATACAAGTTCAATCAGTAAAGTTACAATTCACCAAAAAAACAAAACAAAAAAAACAACAAAAAAAACAGAAAGGGCCAACAGAAGCTAAACGAACAAAAAACACCAAAAAAAGAGAACAATTAGAGGAGGTATCCAGAAATGCTTGAAGAGAGAGACAGAGAAAAAGGTTAATAATAACAAACGGTGTATGTAGCACCTGGATCGACCACATCATCAAGCCAAAGGCAAATATTGGCTTCTTTCGAAAACCTGACTAGAAAAAAGGTCACAACAGTTTATCTTGATTGGAGGCACCTGTCTTTTTTATCTAAGGAGAGAATAACATCGATTAAGGAAGGTTTTATAGAATTAGTCAGAGCAACCTTTAATACTGTACTTAATTTTTTCCAAGTGTAAGAATTACATTAGATCCTTCAGCCAAGATTTAGGGGGGGGTTTCTTACCGTGGGGAATGTTTTTGACTGTAAATTGTGAACGGTAAAATATCTCCCATTCCTACTTCCCACAATCCTTCACTCGGAGCGTCCTGTCCTCTGGGAGACGGTGCAGGTCCCCGAGTGCAGATTAAATCCCTTTAACAGCTCATTTGTGCTCCAGCTCCATCAAACCCTGAACCATGGTGATCTTTAGCAGGTTTCAATTAGTGTTTGTGTGATTTATTGTGATTATTGTTTCCGTCTCCGTGGACGTCCAGCACCTGATGGAGCCGGCGGAGACGGAGGTGGGAACCGAGGAGGAGCCGGCCTCACACAGTGGCTCTGGCAGCTCTGCCTGATTGAAACCCGCCCCCCCGGCCCCTCGGGGACCGCTGTCTCTGGGCCGGGGGATTGGCTGAGATGTTTATCAGTCGGTGGCTCCACGCCCCCTCATCACAGGCTTGTTAGGAGAGTCCAGACCCCCATCAACCCTCTCCCTCCTTTTTCTGAACAGTTTATGAGACTTTTGTGAGACGGGACCACCGTCGTAGGGGATGAGCTTGAGTTTTGAGTCCTGCCAGGACTCTCCAGGACACCAGCCTTGTGTTCATCCAACATTCACGGCCTACTGTACTTCTCATGTCACTCCGCTGCTGATCTCTCTGCACCGGCTTCCAGTTGCAGCATCAAGTTCAAAGTTTCTGGCGACCAAACAATCACCCAAACGGCTCCTGCCGAACTTCACTCCTTCATCTAGGTCAGGGGTCGGCAACCCAAAATGTTGAAAGAGCCGTATTGGACCAAAAACACAAAAAACAAATATGTCTGGAGCCGCAAAAAATTAAGAGTTTTGTATAAGCCTTAGAATGAAGGCAACACATGCTGCATGTTTCTATATTAGTTAGAACTGGAGAAAAAAGTCTATATTTTGAGAAAAAAGTCAAAATGTCGAGATTAATGTTGAAGTACAATCTCGAGAAAAAAGTTGAAATATTGAAAAAAAGTTGAAATGTCGAGAAAAAAGTCAAACTTTTGAGAAAAAAGTCAAAATGTCGAGTTAAAAAGGAAAGGAAAAAGGAAGAAAA